>NC_036641.1:9279168-9579168 GCF_002806865.2 Cucurbita pepo subsp. pepo | reverse complement strand
AAGCGGCCATGGAAGCCACACTTACAGACTGTGTTCATCACAGTCTTCGCCATTTTATGCACCGGAATGCCATTTTCATGTGCGAGAGACTTTGCGCAGAGTTCCCATCTGAGGTTCTACATCTCTTTCTCCTCTTCTTCAATAGTTCACTCACTCACTTTCCTGTCTAGCTTTTTAGCTGACTAGAAACTGTACAAATCTCGAATAGCGGGATTATGAGGTTGATTTCGGAAATCCGGTCGGAGTAGGTCGTTCCGTGCACCAATTTTTCTTTTCGTTTTTTTCTGCATTGGTAGTTTAAACTGAAGTGGACGTTTACGCTGCTCGTGGAAATTGTTCGTGCGGTGCCCCCCATATGTTTGATTTGGTTTTGTTTGCAATCTCCACCGCCTTTCTTTCCCCTAGAAAGTATTTTGTGTTGACAGTTGCTCGCTACGTCAACATATCCCGCATGTTTTGTTTAATTGGAGATCTGTTTTTTACTAGCTTTATTGTCTGGAGATCAATTTTTAAGAAGATGGGCTTTTACTATTATCATTTGAATTATAGCTGCACCTATGGTTGAATCTCGTCAGAAAAGAATGAGAGTTTGAAAGTATAGACGAATAGGGGTTTCTCGGGCGGTTTAAATTTGCCGATGAACCCCCGGGGGTAACAATAGCTACGCCCTTTAAGGTTTCTAATTTTCCAGAGTCTATATATATATAATGCACAATCACATACAATTTTTGCCTTATTAGCTGAATCAACTGTATTTTTTAGACTGCTATCTTCTGATTGATGTAAGGATTGAATTACTTTCTTTCAGCATTTATATGATTTCTCCTTTTATCTTCACAGACAAATATGCAGTTACTAGCTGGCTGTTTTTTGCACAACAATCAAGCTTATGCTGCATACCGTATACTAAAAGGTAAGTTGGATTGTTGCTCAGTTCAGTCCATTCCTCTATTATATTCCTATCAATCTTTAGTGACGTCTCTCTTGAACTTATATCAGTAGCTTTGTTTGAGTATTTCTCATCTATGAACTTTTCCCCTTTTCTCTCCATGCTTATATGAAGGAACACAAATGGCTCAATCCCGCTACTTGTTTGCAATATCATGCTTTCAGATGGATCTTCTTCACGAGGCAGAGGCTGCATTATGTCCACCTAATGAGCCTGGTGCTGAGGTATTGAAGAATGAATATTCATTGTAATTTTTGGTTGTTTGCCGTCTTTTCCTCTTAGAGGGTAATTTTTTTTTAATGTTGTTATGATTTCGTTCTAACATGTACTGTGTGGGATCAGGCAGCCATCTGGTCTGGTTTTTTAACCCCAATAAAATGATGTCTGTATCTATCACGTGGTACCTAGCTCCATTATCTTGTGCATAATATATGTCTTTTGCATGTGTTCTTTTTGCAGATTCCAAATGGTGCAGCAGGTCATTACCTTCTCGGGCTCATATACAGGTTGCTAATATATTTTTATCTTTGTTCAGTTGTGAACTTTCATGCATTGATGATTGCCCTTCGCTTGCGACATATTTACACATACGTTGTGTGGTCCATCTGCAATTTTTTGTGGAGGAACTTGTCTGTTAGCTGACCAGATGATCACCTTTTCTCATAAGATATTATGCTTCAATTTCACTCCATAAATATTATTTGTTCGGATTTTCTTGTTATAGGTACACTGACAGAAGGAGAAGTGCTATTCAACATTTTCAGCTGGCATTGTCTCTAGATCCTTTGATGTGGTGTGCTTACGAGGAGCTCTGTGTATTAGGTATGTACAAATCATCACTGATCCTTGTGAACAGCATGTTCCCAGTTGTAGGAATGAATCTGCTCTCAAACTAAACTGATTCGTCGCAAGATTGAGTACATCATACATATTTAGTTGCTTTTCATGATACTATAGTTGCACTTTGTATTTTTGTATGAGGTATATAGTACTTTATTATGCTATTTTCTTTTCTTTTTGATCACTGATGACCACCTGTTTGTTGATTGAGATTTATTTTTCTTCTGGGGAAACAAATATTTGAGGTGAGGATGAGTTAAATTATTTTGCTGTTTACTATATTAGGTGCTGCTGAAGATGCATCTTCAGTTTTTGGTGAAGCGGCTGTTCTTTGCATACAGAAGCAGTATCTACATCATAGATCCGAAAATTTGCAGACATCAAATGATGATATGAACTCAGCTTCTTCTAGGAATAGTAATTCCGACGATGTCCGAACTAGGCAGTCAAAACATACTCAAAGCAATAATTTAAGAGATATTCCTACAAATTATCACGGGGCAGTTAACTTGGGAGGAGCTGGAAGTCAGGCTGTAAATGGCGGTTCAAATATATCATTTTATAACACCCCTTCACCTGTAGCTGCGCAGGTACGTAAGAATAATTATAGCTCATGGTGCTGAAGATTTTATTGTAGTTTGTGCCTTGGATGTTGGTGGTGATTGTTTGGCCATGTTTATTTGAACAATGCCTAATTGAACCTATGGCGTGTCAAGGTGGCAGATTTTAGTCTCCCTCTTTCGTTCATCTCCTTCATCCTCACAACAGATATTTAAGTGTGTTTTTTCTCTTCTTCTATTTTGATTGAATAATGTACTCTGTAACCTAAACTTTTCCTTTAGTGCCTTGTTTGGTCCCATAGAGGATGAATTATATTGGTGGTATTGTATATTGTGTATATCTATTTCTCTTTTTTATGTTAATTCTCCAATTTTATGTTTTTTTCCTTGCATATTTATCATTTGAAATGTATTTCTCTGTCTTCTATCTATTCATATCCACCTTTTATTTATTATCTGTGCTTCTCTCCTGTACATCAAGTTATGCGACTAATTCCTCATTGTTTAGAATTTGCAGTTATCTGCCATCGCTCCTCCACCATTATGCAGAAATACACAGCAGAATGGATCTAGTCTGAACTCACTTGGTGCAGATAGCTGTTCAAGGTCAACTATAAACTCTATCATTCAAGCCCCTCGAAGAAAATTTGTTGATGAAGGGAAATTACGGAAGGTAAAATGTTATAGAAACTTTGTAGCAGAATATATCTTTACTTCTCTGCTTTAATATATGAATTCATAATCATATCCAAGAGTTCATTTTCTTGTCTTCAGATTTCAGGGAGGTTATTTTCTGATTCTGGCCCTCGAAGAAGTAGCAGACTTGCTGGAGAAGCAGGAGCCAACACAAACGTAAGTGCTGCAGGAGCTGCCAATAATGGAACTACCAACGCCACCAAATATCTTGGTAGCTCCAAGATGAATTCTATTACATTTCGTTCTGTAGCCGTTCGTAAAGGACAATCCTTTGCAAATGAGAATGTCGACGAAGGTAACAAATATTTCATCGAACTTCCATCTGCTGCATGGTTAGATATGCACAATCATTTTTTGTCAGATAGTCTAGTAGACCTATTGGACTGTAATTTGAATACTGGAATCTTTCATGATTATTATTATAAGAGATGTATTGTAAACAAATGATCACTTGGATAAATAATTTTGAAAATGTTTCAAAATTTAGCCATCCCTTACAGAGTCAATGAAAATAATATTATTTTATCTGCATACATATGTGCTCCAAATCTTGGATATCTAAGGGTTATTGGTTTTTATTCATATATTCATTAGATAGTTTTGGTTTTTATCATATATTCATTAGATAGTTACCGTGGCATCTACTGAAATATTCATAAAGAACACATGAGGCATGATTCTCACTTACCCTGTGCATCCACCGCTCTATGAAAAGAGTGATGTGCATGTTCTAGCCACTAGTTTTAATTTGCACTAAAGTTGTAGTTTACAAATGGACATATCTATAAGAGTGTATGACTTCCTTAATGATGCATTCATGTCTTAGTAGGTATTCTGGTGTGTCTTTTATCCATCAACCATATACACTTATCACTGATTGTGAAGTGCTTTATGTACAGTTGTATGGTCCTTGGCTATTATTTGATGTGGTTATTGTAGTGTCCAATAATTATCCTTGATATACTAATGGGTGTCTTATTGACCTATGACTAGGTATTCAAAACGAGGCTTTTGATGATTCTCGTTCCAATGCCTCGTTATCTATCTCCAGTTCATCTCCTTCTAGTGATAATCGAACTCTTGAGCAAGGAGCACCCAAATCAGTTGGAGGAAGTCTCACAAGTGATGCTAAAATAATTAATGGTGCATCAGAAATATTATGCCTCCTGAGAATATTAGGGGAAGGATATAGACTTTCATGCCTGTTCAGATGCCAGGTTTCCATTCTAATGTTGATGATATAGCTTACACAAATTATTCACTGAAAAGATGGTGGAAAAGAATTTTGGACTCTAAATGATTAAGAATGCAGGCAACGTTAATGATTATCTTAAGACAGCTTCTTGATTGTACAGGATGCCCTGGATGTCTACCTAAAACTTCCTTACAAGCATTACAATACGGGCTGGGTGCTTTCACAGGTACTGTATGACTTTCATGATCTCTTGACACACAGTCATGTATGCCTACCTGATCAAACTGTCTAGCCTGTTACTGGTGATTATTCCTGTGGAATAAGGATTTGTTAGGGTTCGGACTCCTTTTTGGTTTCCTTACCCTTGTGTATTCTTTCCTTTCTTTCAATGAAAGCGCGATTTCTTACCAAAAGAAAAAAAAGGAGTCAAAACAGTTTGCTTCTTTTCTGCATATTCTCTGGCACTTGATTTATTTCACTTCTGGCCCTTTCTGTATAATACTGGTAACCCGTTTCATCCTTATCAATCCATGTAATACTATTATATCACACTCTCTATATTCTTACTGGCTATTACATAACCTTGTTATTTCTAGTAATAATTTCAATCGATTGAATTGCGAGTCCTGGCCAGTGCTGCTATTCTCTCTGACTACTTTGGCATGTCTGAGTTGCAGGTTGGCAAAGTGTATTTTGAATTGGTAGATTATTTAGAAGCTGATCGAGCTTTCAGTCTTGCTCGCCATGCTTCACCTCACAGTTTGGAAGGAATGGATGTGTATTCTACAGTTCTTTATGTGAGTTATTTTTATTGGTATCTTGAACAAATTGTCTCCCCAAACCTAGAAACATAGGTTAAGAGGCTTTGCGGGAGGACTGGCAAGGATGGTCTAAAAACCCTTTNCGATTGCATTTGATCCGCACCCATTTCAATTTTAAGTTCTTTTTCTCCTGTTCTTCTATGGTTTATACCAAGATGCCTGAACTTTATTTTATATGCACTTAAAATTTGATATTTTGTTCCTCTAATTCACCCTTCAAGTCAGAAAAATAGAACACACACACACATAATGTTCTATGCTTATTGCTTGTAGCTCCAGAACTTCTTTCCCCTTTCCCTGCACAGAGAGAGCGTTTGCTTCCCTAAATTACTCTTAATCTGTTTGCAGCATTTGAAGGAAGACATGAAACTAAGCTACCTGGCTCAGGAATTGATATCAACTGACCGCTTAGCTCCTCAATCTTGGTAGATATGCCAATTTCTGTCATACATTCTCTACACTCCATCCTCAATTTTTTTAGCTTTTTGGTGATCAGACCCTATCCATCTAAATTTAAAATTCCCATTGGCCCCCTTAGGGGGAGGTCATTGGCCAATTTTTTACACTGCTTCCATTTTATCCTCCAAGTAGGTATATATAGTTTTATCTCCCATGTGGAAATGCAGGTGTGCCATGGGAAATTGCTATAGCTTGCAAAAGGACCATGAGACTGCGTTAAAAAATTTCCAGCGTGCTGTTCAACTGAATCCAAGATTTGCCTACGCACATACCCTCTGTGGACATGAGTATGTACATTACCCTTTTGTGTCATTCAATGGACTAGGAAGTGGAGTTTTTCTCTACTGCATTTGGTGGTCAGGTTATTCCAGCTACTTATTTGTTATTGGCAAATCATAATCTTAACTCAGATATGTGGCCCTGGAAGATTTTGAGAACGGAATCAAGAGCTACCAGAGTGCACTACGAGTAGATTCTAGACATTATAACTCCTGGTATGGACTTGGGATGATATATCTTAAACAAGAGAAGTTGGAGTTCTCTGAGCATCACTTCCGAATGGCTTTCCAAATAAATCCTCGATCTTCTGTTGTAATGTCATATCTTGGTACATCTTTGCATGCGTTGCAGGTTTGTCTATGTCATATTCAGGAGTAATATGGTTGCTTAATGACGGATGATTTATGTAAATTACCTACCCTATTGTTCAATTATGTTTCAGAGGAGTGAAGATGCTATGATGATGATGGAGAAAGCCATCCTTGCAGATAAGAAAAACCCACTTCCGATGTATCAGAAAGCTAACATACTTGTAAGCCTTGAACGTTTCGATGAAGCTTTACAAGTTCTAGAGGAGCTAAAAGAGTATGCCCCACGAGAAAGCAGTGTGTATGCTTTGATGGGCAATATCTACAAAAGACGGTACATGCACGATAAAGCAATGCTTCATTTCGGTATTGCCTTGGACTTGAAACCATCTGCCGCAGATGTAGCTACCATTAAGGTGTTCTGCTTGCTTACTCATCTTGTTTCTATCCTCAGATTTTCACACATCACTTGTTCTCTAAAATTTTAAATTGAACTAGCATTTTTAAATACTAACTAGTGTTCTGACCTCTATTGTTTAATAGGCTGCCATCGAGAAGTTGCTTGTACCTGATGAAATAGAAGACAACTTATGAGAAATCTCTTCGAAAGGGGGAAACGAGACAATGAAGAATACGGTGTAACTTAAAAGGCACGGAATTTGCTTGGCCCCAGAAAACGAGTTAACTATACAAGCATCAGCGAGAGGTTGTGGTGCCCCGATCAAATGGGCCGATCAATCTAGCTCTGGTAGAACCTCAGTTTTGTAGGTGAGTTCACATACTAACAGAGGTAAACTATGTGAGCCAAGGGTGCAAAAATGTGCCCCATTACTTGTACAAAGGGCTGTAATCAAGTCACAACAAATCAGTAATGTTTGTAACATTAGCCTGGCAATATATTTGATTCACCCGTTTGTTGGTATAATACTCCTGAGAAAATTCTCTTCTGCAATCTGATCGATTGGCTAGTTGGACGTCTGTTTCTCACAGGATCTTGTTTAAAGATCGAGATTGAACTATTATACTAATTAGTATCTTATTTATTAAACTAATTAGTATCTCGTCTATTAAACTATTAATCTAACGGTGCAATAATTACTGAAATTTAAGTGATGGACAAATGGTGGCAGCAGGGACCAGGAACAGAAAGTATCAAAACTCTCTGTTCCATAAAAAAATAAAGGTGGTAAAAAAGTGAGTAAAAGAAGAAGCCACGTGGTGGTTATCTAGAGGACCAGGTGTGTTAGGGTTGTCCGATCGGCCCGCCAATCAGGAAGACTTAGCATGAAAGAAACCACAAAATGGCTTGCTTCTATATTTTTATTCTATAAAATTATGGTATTACTGTGACAATTGAATTAAAATATAAAGATTTTAAAACTTTATGCAATTTAAAGCTCAATACACAGTTAAACTGGCGGCGAGGTTTTGTGTGTTTCTTGTTGCTAATAATATCTTAATCAACACGACCAATTGGTAGCTTAAGTAATTCAATTCCTATTTCAGGGATATTTTCGTCATTTCACCCACAACTTCCAACTACATAGGAATTTTCCTAATCAAAAAGAAAAAAAGAAAAGTTAAAATAATCTCCTCATCCATGGCGCGTGTCATCCACTCCCACTTTTATTCATTACTAAAATTGGACCTTTTAACGTTCCTTCTTCTCACGCGCGTTTCTCCGTCCGTGGGGTTTTTATTTAAGTCTCCTGCTAAATCATAGTTAACCAATCAATAATTATATTCCTAATTAATTATTTCGTTTCTATATAAATGCTAGCTCCCCCTTCCCCCTTCTCCACGCCGAAATCAGAAAACCCTGAAAACAAGCAAACAAAATTCTCTCTGATCTCTCTCTCTCTCTCTATACCGGCAAAACTTACAGTACAGATCGGTTAATGGAAATCCAGCGAAGACAAGCTATGGCGGCGAAGAAATTCTGGAATATGGTTCGAGCAATCGCGTTGATGCTGCGAAAGGAGTTATCAAAAGGCAGAATCATAATGTCCGATCTTCATTTGATGATGAAGAGAGGCAAGCTCGCCGGAAAGGCTATGCTCAATCTGATGCATCTCCACCAGAGCTCCGGTACTCTCAGCAGCCAGACCACCACCGATATAGCTAATTCCATCGCCATTGCTCCACAGGACTACGAGTTCAGTTGCAGTAACAGCCCTGCTTTTCCAGCGCTGCAGATCTACGGCAAGCGTGGTGGCAAGAACCGCCATCGATACAACGACGTAACCACCGTCGGCGCCGTGAAACGAGTACTACAGATGTTAAACAGCGAAGCAGCGGCAGCGGATGTAGCGTCGCCGATGGTGAAGTTTGAAAAGAATCCGACGGTTAGAGTAACAGACTCGCCGTTTCCGGTGAAGGACGACGGGGACCACAAGGTGGACGAAGCGGCAGAGGCGTTTATCAAACGGTTTTACAGTAACCTGAAGCAGCAGAGAATCACGCCGGGTATGGAATCTCCGTCGCCGTACCACGATATGTGGGGCCGATGAAATTAAAACGAATCGTTTTGGGTAACCTATCCATGTTTTGGAGCTGTATAGATGAAGTTTGTCGGTTTTCCGCAAATGCTTTTTGAGTGAACGACATGTCGTCTTCACTTTGTATACCACAACAGCGACCAAGTACAGATATCAACCATCGTACTTCACANAAAAAAAAAAAAAAAAAAAAAAAAAAAAAAAAAAAAAAACAATATTGTAATGTATTATAACCGGTGAATGGATACGCCGGTATCAATGGGCTTTTGTAATCGTTTTTTAAAATTTTAATATATGATATTTTAAAGCCCAAGCGCAATTTTGAATTATAAAATTGTTGATTATTGTCTTTAATTAGTGTATTTAAGGAATAATCTTTTGTGTGAGCCAAGCTTAATAAAGAACAATTTGATTTTTCATTGAAATTGAAACTAAAGTAAAGGGGTGTTTAGGAAAAAAAAAAAAAAAAAAAAAGACGTTTGTGGGTCATGAATGTGAATAATGTCTCTTCTTTTCATAAAGCTAGTAGGGTAAATAGTTTTTTTGATTTACCCGCTTTAGTTAGTACTTAATTCAAGCCGTTATCGAGATATTTTTATATGAGTCTTTGACTTAGAAGAGCGGTGGACAGACATTGCATTATTATCTTTTACGGTTCGTACTTGATGGTTAACATGTTATCCATTTTAAGCATTCATATCTTATTGATAGTAAATAATATCTTATAATTCATTCGTTTTTTTTTTTTTAAGATAAGAATGTCATCCTAACATCAAATTTTTATAAAAGATAAAATGATTTATAGTTTGTTGAGGTGTAAACAAAAAAAAAATAGTAAAAAAAAAAGTACTATATATATTTCAATTCTCAAGAATGATTGAATATATAGTTATGCCTTATAATGGCAATGTTAAACGATTGAAGATTGAAAATACAAAAATGATTGGTGCACGATAAATTTAATGGGTACGTGAGATAATTAGTAAAGACGTTGACGTGGACATATTTGATCCAAAACTTTTTTTTTTGGTTCTTAAGATAAATAACTATGATTTCTCTCATATTTACTATAATTTCCGAGTATAATGTTTGGAATTTCTTGATTTATTTTTTATATGTGATTACACCTTTTTATTTAGACTCACTAGTCCGCACGTATCTTTCTATTTCCCTTTTTTTCTTATTAGTTGCTTGTGGAACAAGAAATTGGCTCAATCTTTTCCACACTCGAGAGATCAACTTTTTTTTAGATTTTTTTTTTTTTTTTTTTTTTTTTTTGAAATTTATAGTTTTTATTCCAAACATTATCTTGTTATGCATAAAAAAAAATGAACTTTACTTAATAATCTAAACCTTATAATATCTACCTCTAACGATGTTGCGCTTATCTTTAAAACTTTGTAATATAATTAAATATAATCAAACTTTGCCTTAAAAGATACCAAATTTAATATCATTGTCGAGAAAAGCGAGCACTTGCAGTTTGATTTAGGTTGAGCACAAAGCCAAAAACTTTATACAAGTTTGAAAAAAATGTACATATTATATTATATATTGGTGGGGGTGTTTGGTTTATTTAGACAAATAATATTGCAATTTCTGGCTGATTTTGTCGTAGGACGTGTTATCTGAAAGGAAAGGAAAAGATAAAATATGTGGCAATTAAAAAAAGAAGCAAAAGTGGGCTTCTTTGGAGGCTTTTCTCAAGGGAGTGTTTGTTTTATTTGAAATTTGTGTTAGTGTGTTGGAAAGTTTTGTGGGGATTTTTGGGGTTGATTTGGTGTTGGTTGTGTGTAATTCAATTATTGGACTTTCAGATCCCATTTTCTCAAGCACACACTTTATTCAAGACAGAGACGTCCATTTTATTAGCGAGGATTTGTCCGAAACGGAGTGGAGATTCTCCGTTTAGACGAAAAATAGAGGAGAGAGTGGAGAACATTTTTTCTCTGTTAGATAAATGGGACCGAATATAAATTATATTTTCTATCTCTATTCTGCCCAATTCCTCCGAAAACACTGTTGTTGTCCCATTTAATATAAATATATTTCCAATCTATAAAGATAAATTTTTTGTCTAACTGTCCAATTCCTCTTATGACCCTATTCTTGTCCTATTTAACATAAACATATTTTCCATAAAAAAAAATATATAAATATATATATATGGGCTTTTTACTATATTAAAAAATAAATTAGTTAATTTTGAGATTGTAATTGTAATATTTAAACTAAAAACTAAATAGGTTGTAATATTAAAATTTGAATGTTTAAAAATAACGCTAATATATTAATTTTTTTACTAAAAATTATATTAAAAAATTAAACTATAAAATAACAGGTAAAAATTTATTCATGGAAACTACGCATTCCCACAAAAATAAATGGAGAATGAAATAAATGGTGGAGATGAGGACGGAAAACTTTTCCCGTCCCCACCCCATAAACATCTCTGGTTTTATCCCATGATTATTTATGGTTGTATTTGATAATTTAGTTTTTTTAGTTACAGTTGATTCGGTTATATGTAAGAAAAGAAGAGGGTAGATAATATTTATAAATTTAATTTTTTAAAAATAAAAATGAATATCACTTTTAACTGTTTTAAATTATATATAACAACTACTTTTTTTTTTGTTTGCTTTTGTTACTTTAATTATAAGGGCACTTTAGTAAAAGGACTTGATAACAAACTATTTTGAAATTTTGTTCTACATTTGAAAATGATTTTTATGTTACTTCATACACTATTTTTTAGTGCAAGGGGTAATTTCGCCATTTTAAAAATGCAAGCACTAAAAAAGTAGAACAAAATAGAGATAGGAAAAAGAAAAAAAAGAAAAAAAAAACTAATAGACAAGCACTCAACACCACTTTTGATTATTTATTATTATTATTTTTAAATTAATAAACAAACATTTCTTAAATTAAAAAATATAACGTTTTCTTTAAAGTTTATTTATAATTGTAGTTTTAATTAAATGGATATAAATTTATTGGATACTACATATATTAATTTGACCGCTAGTTGACTAAAAAAAGTGACATTTAATTTTAATGAGGTGACAATTTTTATTACATTGATAATTAAAATTATAGAGAATAAATTAATCGGGTGTGAAAATGACGAATTAGTCCTTTAATTTTTAAATTTATAGCAATTTAGTGAATAAAATTTATATATTTTGTGTAAATGGCCTCTGAAAAATGTGGTTAAAATTTAATTTTGTATATATCGAAGTGAATATTTTTATATGCTTTGACTGAACTTGACGTTGAAAATGGTAAGTAAATGGGTTTGACCGGTCGTGTCGACGGACCTACCTAACGGAGGGGTTTTCGGCTGTATACTGATCAGCACTGCCACCGCTCTCCGTCGTGAAGGAAGCCTGCATTGTTCTGATGGCTGATCATTTTCACGAAGTGCCTCTTCCGCCGTCCGTCGAGCAGTTTCTTCTCCAAATCTGTACGCAACAGAATCAGCCACCGCCTGATGCCAAAGCGCGACGGGCGTTAGCTTCTTTAGGAGAAGAAATGGCTCTTGATGCTCTCCGCAAAATCTCCTCCTGCTCTGTTAGGAACCTTAGCGGTTTCATCATGCATATGGTTCGTAATGATCCTTGCATTTCACCTCAGAACAAGATGGTTGCCGTTTTTTCTCCGCATACGAGTCCATCTTCCACTGGCTGTGTTTCTCAGCTTCACAGTCCTTCGACTTGCTCCGTTTCTCTGTATCAAAGTCTTTCATCTTGTCGCGTTTCTAGCCCACAAGGTTCTTTGTCTTCCCTGTTCTGTGCCCTTGTTTGGCTTTTCTGAAATAAGTATTCTTCTGCACGTACTTTTATGGTTTGAGGGTCGACGTTAAAACATTTTATCGATTAGGAACTGCTGAGAAAACAAAGTTTGAGGCGTCAACTCCAGACAAATCTGCAATCTATTCATCGTTGGTTTCAGATAGAGTAAAGATTCCGCAATTTGTGGCTTTGGGTGAGCTTGAATTTAGAAGGGCGTTTTTGATATTGAGTTATATTGGAGGGTAAACACTTCCTTGCATTTATGTTTTTATTGTCGTGTTAGTTTATAGCTTTATGTACATTATGCTGAAATCGAAGTGGTTCCATCCCTTTTATCAATGCAGAGAAAGCTTAGAAAGAGTCACAACAGCAGACCAAATTCAAAGTCTGAGCCAGTTGGCGATGGAGAAATTTGAGTCTGAAGTTTGGAAAGCATTTGGTGAAAAATACGTTAATAAGGAAGACAGACGAGTGGTAAATTTGATTAGCATCTCTAAATGCTGTAGGGTTATTTTCTTTTATGCCAAAACAAGCGTCTCCCTAAATCATGGAGGTGCTTTTAGCTTAAGCACTGAAGATACTCAAGTTGATGCTAATAGATCAATGGACTATTTTCAAATTTCTATAAGGGGGACACTTTTCTTTCTTATGTACACACTTTCTCTTCTCTGTTTCTGTTGCAGTATGTTGATTGGGATCGTAGGAAAACACACATCTACCACTGTTATGTTGAATTGGATGGGAGTTATAGGTTCAAGGTAAGTGTATGCCAGCAGTATTTAAACGTTGATAACATTCTTTTAAGGGTCTTTCAAATAGATGATAAGCTTAAGCTTTTGAGTTCAACAGTGATTTAACTTAGTATCAAAATAGATCTTGTATTTCAAAACTCCTCTAATGTCATTTCCTCCTTAATTAATAATATTGATAGCTACTTGTTGGATCTCATGTAAATTTTTAAGCCCACAAGTGAGGATTGTTGGAAGTATTGTTGAAGAAGTTTCTGAGTTGCAGTGTTACTACATGGGATCTTTGTTCAGGGTCCATATTTGAACCATACAAAAACTCATCTGCAAAGGGTTTTAGGCGATGACAATGTTCTGATGGTCAAGTTTGCTGAAGACGTCTCTGATAGATGTTCAATAAGCCATCCTGGTGGATCATTTTATGCTTATAAAAAGATTGCTAGAGACGGCATTCTTCTTGGATTGCGTCGATATCAGTTTTTTGGTAAGTCTTTTATGATGCCTTTTTTATGAATTCAGTAGTGGTGCTTGTTTCTGCTGTCACCTCCCGTTCCCCACCAAAAAAAAAAAAAAAGAAAAAAAAGAAGAGAAGATTCTTGTTCTCTTAGCTTAAAGTTAGTGTCCATTATTTTAAATTTGGCTGTTTGTCTCATGGATTGGGGCTCTTACCCCCTGGAAGTTCACACATCAATAAAATTGTTTCTAATAATTTTTTTCTGTTTGTCATTTCTTTCCTTTTATTGCTCATGCTAGTTCATACTTGGGTTGGCACTTGTTTCAATATTGAATTCTGTTCAATTTTTAAGCACCTCAAGTGTTTTTTTTTTCCTCATATGTGTAATCACCTCATTACATTAGTTGAATGGTCCAACGTCTTTGATATTGTTGTCTTTCGGCTATTCTATCTTCTCATGGCTTGTATAGTATTTTAGTGCTATGATACTCTATTTAGACAAATGATTAAGATTCAAGTTTTAAATTAATTTTTTGCCATAACAACTTTTTAGTCATTTTCTTATGCTTTTATTGTCTATGCATAATGGGCAATTTTTTTTCTCACTATTGTTTTGTATGTATATCGAATAGTTTTCAAAGATGGTGGCAAGGAGGAAAAAAAGAAGAATCCAACCACATCAGCAGTGAAGTGCTATTTTGTCAGAATGGAGTCAGCGGCATATTTTGATAAGCTTCAACCTTATAAATTATCTAATAGAACAATTTTTGAAGCTAGGAGTCTTTTCATGCATCCACACACGGTGTCTAGTGTAGCAAGCTACATGGCTAGGTATGTTGGTGATAGAGAATGCATTTATTTAACCTAGCAACTTCTATGCCATTGTCCTGACCGTTCTGTTATGTAGGTTTTCACTCATTCTGTCGAAGACGATAAACCTCAAAATTGATTTATCTTCAGTAAATGTTCAAAGAATCGCGGATATACCTTGCAAAGTACGGTGTTCCACCACTACTACTGCAGCCTTGTGGTGGAGAGGAAGGGGATACAATTGAAAAATGAAAATCCCTCCTACACCATCCTTGTAGTTTTAGTTGACTTCTTTGCTGCACATTATATTTATAGCTACTTATTTTGGTTTATTCCAAGCTGCAGGATGTCAATGGTAATGTCATGTATAGAGATGGAAAACCACTTATACATACAGACGGAACGGGATTTATATCGGAGGACTTAGCTTTGGAGTGCCCTATGAATGTATTTAAAGGGCAGGCAAAGCATGATGCTGGCCTTAAGGTTTGTGATTTCATGTTAATAAACATTAGGGGAAAAAATATCAGAATTTACAATGCATGATTTAAATCTTCGCACGTGAAGGTGAGAAAATCCATATTGTTAAGTTTTGTTCTAGGGTTTGATATCCGTTGGTTTCTCGGAACTTCGTCATCTCCTTCTACCTTCTCTTCTTTGTATGATTGTTTTTTTTTTTTTCCTTCTCACATATTTGACTGGTTATATTATTCTAAATCATGTAAATTTGTTTGATGTTTATTGTGCATGCTGTCTGACATTCATATAATAGAGAATTCCTGCCTTTGAAGTATTTCAGAATAAGACTTCGCAAGTAATACTGCCCGGGCTTGAACTTCGAGAACCAGTATGTGTATCTAAACTTTATCCCTTCGAGTTATTGTGTGGAGTTACTTCTTTGTTTTATGTAAACACTGACTTTTATTTAATTCTCTTTCCATTGGAAGCCCTTGCTAATTCAGTTCCGACTTTTTTACAACGGTCTTGCTGTTAAAGGAACATTTCTAGTGAATAAACAGGTATACTTTGTAGTGTAAGAAGTGGACCATAAGTTATATGTTTTTTGGCATCCATCTTGCTCCTGGGTTTACAGTAATGATTACTCCATAATTATGAGCTATAGGTTATTGACCTCATACATATTGTCTTCTTGATTGTTCTAAAACTTCTCCATCTAGTATGATAATCCATTTCAGTGCCCAGAAGAAGTGAATATGATGCTTTGAATTCTAATATCATATTCACTGTTACTTTTATGTAATATCATAAAATACAACAGCTGACATCCACAGTTTATTCATTTTGCTATTCCAGATCATTTTCCAGGAGTAAAAGGACGATATCCATGAAAATGTCGATGGCTTGGATTTTTAAAAATATTGGATCATATATAATTGGTGTTTCCATCAAGAAAATCCACTGTGGCATTCTATCATTATACTCATTCCTAGTAATTTGGGTTGAGAAAGGTGGCTACTCTGTTTGGAGGACATTAATTTTTGTTTTTTCTTTATTTTTTGAGAAAATATGGATGATACTTGTTGAGTTATGCGTTGGTTAAGTGAATCAGTTTGTGGATAGCTGTTTTCCAACGAGTATTGATTTTTCGGATGTCTTCGTTTTGCACTTAAACATCAGTATCTTCTATTTGGAACCATTTTTCATTTTAGTCTCACAAATAAAGAGAAGGGCCTTCATGTATATATTTAATAGTTGTCTTTGCTAGTCTTAGACTGGATTTTCCAGCTCCTCTATCCAGAGTTATTACCAATATCATGACATGAAATCTGAGTACGATACGATTTTATTAGTTCAACACAATTCAAAATGTCCCAGCTCTATTTTCAGTATAGATGTAATTTTCTTATGTTATCTACTGTTGTATGTTATAGTTTGTTAACTTAAAATTGCAGCTTCCTTCTAGAACAATTCAAATTCGCAATTCTATGATCAAAGTTGAAAAAGATCCAAATCTTGAAAATGCTGAAACAGAGAACTCACTGGAGGTGGTAGGAACCAGGTATCCAACATTTGATTTTTTTTTTCCAATGTTATTTTTTTTTTCTTTTGCCATGGTTTTGGAGTTCAACGTCATTTTCTTTCCCATTGGGCATATGATAGGGTTTATATATATTCCTTTGCACCGTTATTGTATAGTGTTAGGAACCACGACCCTCCACAATGGTATGATATTGTCCACTTTGAGTATAAACTCTCATGGCTTTGCTTTTGGTTTCCCCAAAGGGCCTCATACCTATAGAGATGTATTCCTTACTTATAAACTCATGATCATCCCCTTAATTAGCCAATGTGGGAATCCCTCCCAACAATCCTCAATCATCTTCCACTCGAACAAAGTACACCATAGAGCCTCCCCTAAGGCCTATGGAGCCCTCGAACAACCTCCCCTTAATCGAGACTCGACTCCTTTCTCTAGCGCCCTCAAACAAAGTACACCATTTGTTTGACACTTGAGTCATCTTTTGAGTACACCTTCGAGTCTCACAACTTCTTTGTTCGACATTTGAGGATTTTATTGACATGGGGAAGTTAAGGGCATGGCTTAGCTTGTACCATTGGAAATAATAAACTTATGCTTGTTCATCATTAAGAAAATGCAATTGATGATGCCTTCAAAGAAATAAAATTTGGCAATTTTTTTTCTTCTTAACTATATGTTGGGATAACAACAAGCAACGGTGGTTGCTAACCTCTTTAAAGGTTTTATTGCAATTTTCCCTGCAATGGCTTTTCACTTGTATTTACCTTCAAAGAGTTTCTGAATAATGTGGCAGTTTCCTTTGTCTAATGATTTTCTCAGTAATCCGCCAAAGAGGGCATATATTTCAAGAAACTTAATAGCACTCTTAAATTATGGAGGCGTCCCAAGAGAGTATTTCATGAATATCCTTGTGGATGCTTTGAGAGATGTTCAGGGTGTTTTTTCTAGTAAGCGTGCAGCTTTAAGAGGTATTAGGCTTTTTGAGCTGTTTTCTTTTCTTCTCTTTCAAAGTACTGTTCCATATTTTTTGTTACTCTCTCGGTGTCTCTCTTGCAGTTTCCATTAACAACGGTGATATGGATGACTTCCTAGTTGCAAGAATGATTTTATCTGGAATTCCTCTGAATGAATCGTATTTGCAATATCGGTTGTCTATGCTTCTGAGGGAGGAGAAAAAGAGCTTGAAAAGCGGAAGGCTTCACGTGCCTGATTGTTACTATTTGATGGGGACAGCCGACCCCACCTGTACTCTTGAGAGCAATGAAGTCTGCGTTATCCTGTATGTATTACATGCATGATATTTCACTTCGTCTTACTTGATTGTATGGAAGCATTTAATGTAAGCATTATAATACGTTCACCAACTATTTGGCTTTATTGCTGGGGATGAGAAATTGAATGAAGATAAGATAAGCAAAAAGTATATTATCTTAATTCTTTTTATACAAACATATTATATTATCTTTAATGCTTTTCAATTGATTGACAAACATCTGATAAATAGGATAGAATTATAACTGATAATTTACTTCTGTTACTTGAAATCCCTGCTTTTGTTTTGTTATTTTCTTTTCGTTCATGTATTAAGTATCGACATGTTCTGTGTTCATGTCCAACTAGTGAGAATGGTCAAATCAATGGGAAGGTTCTTGTCTATCGCAATCCTGGATTACATTTTGGTGATATCCATGTTTTAACGGCTAAATATGTGGAGGACTTGGTACCTGTGGTGGGAAATGCAAAATATGGTATATTCTTCTCTTGTAAGGGTCCCCGTTCAGTAGCTGATGAAATAGCCGGTGGTGATTTTGATGGTGATATGTACTGGGTTTCCAGAAATTCTCAGGTTAAGACACATTCAACCTCAAACTTCTATCACCTGATGCTCGCACATGCCTTTTTCTCATGAAATTTATGCTCGAATTGTTTTATGGTTTAGTTTTGTCAGTATCTTCTATTTCTGAATCGTCTGCACGCACCGTAAGTTGTTTTCTGAAATTACGACTTCACACTATAAATTTTGGAAAAAAATTCATTCAATACAATAGAGTCACCGCATACCTATTCTATGTTCTTATTTTTGGAATTATTTCAGTTGTTAGAGTATTTCAGACCAGGTGAACCTTGGAGGCCAAGTCCTTCAATGGAAGTAATAGCTGATATAAAGCCAAATGAATTTTCTGCGGAGGATCTAGAGGCGGAGCTATTTAAATTATTCTTGACAGCTCGGTTTCAGCCAAGGTATGTGATGGAGTGTATCTATCTATGTAGTTTTTACTTTTAAGATTCGAGTGCGGTGAAGTTTCCCATCAATTATGCTTACTGATGGAAGATTGGGATTATTCTGTGGTACGTTCAGTTATGCAAAGAGTGTTGCAGCTGATAACTGGGTAGCATTGATGGATCAACTACTAATGCTGGGTGAAGACTGTAAAGAAGAAAGAAATCGTGTAAGGGCAAAGATTCTCCGGTTGATCAATATGTATTATGATGCTTTAGATGCACCTAAAAAAGGCGGGAAAGAGGTCAGTTCTGTTAATGATACTCTGTCTCTTCATGAAATTGTTATACTTTTTATGTTCATCATTGTGTTTCTTGGATCCAGTGAGAGATTTGGAATTATTTATTGCACAGACAATAGATAGGTGGAGATCCATCATGGTGATAACTTATTTCTCAAACAATAACTTCCTTGTTCAATGTAGAGCTTTCTTATCATCCTATGAAATGAAAAAACAATAGGGTCTTCTTATCATCCTATGATATTGAGCGGTGTGCTAGTGAAGACGCTGTGCCCCCTTGTGAGATCTCATATCAGTTAGAAAGGGAAACGAAGCATTACTTATAACGTGTGGAAATCTCTCCCTAGTAGATGCGTTTTAAAACCATAAGGCTGACGACGGTATGTAACGGGCTGAAGCAGACAATATCTACTAGCGGTGGGTTTTGGCTGTTAGAAATGGTATCAAAGCCAGTCGCTAGACGGTGCGAGGCACTGGTCGGAAAAGGGCTAGACCCTCTTCATAGTAGACGCGTTTTAAAAAACCGTGAGGCTAATGACGATACGTAACAAGCCAAAACGGACAATTTAATCCTCCAACTGAACATGGTTAGAATGATGCTTTTGAATCAAGGGCTTTCATGTGGATTTTTCTTCCCTTTTGATAGATTGAAGTTCCAGAACACCTGAAGGCAGGAACGTTCCCTCATTTCATGGAAAGGGGAAAAAAATCATATACCTCAACATCAATTCTAGGACAAATTTTTGATACTGTTAACATGTTTCAAGAAGAAGCGCCAAACATTGGTTAGTTTTTCACTGTCATAATTACCATGTTTTTGTTCACTGAATTAAGGCTCCTTATGCATCACATCGGTTCTACAATATTCAGAGGTTCAAAAACTTCCATGCTTTGAAGAAGAAGTGGCTGATGATACCTTGATGAAGTGGAAGTTTCAGTATGAGATGTATAGAAAAGAGATGAGGGACGCCTTGCAGCTCGATCCTGATGCCAAAAACGTAGCTGCTGAAGCCACCATTAAAAAGTACAAAGAGGTTAACTTCAAAATCCAGTGATCAACACCTTCTTGTTAAATTGCTACTCATTAATTGTTATTAGCTTCAGATATTGTACGGTGCGGAAGAGCTGGACGGCAGCCCGAGGTGGATGGAGGAGGTATACAAGGAAGCTCTTGCAATATATCACGTTACATATGAGTATGCGATGAGCCATGGGTGTGTGCGCTATTGCAGCTTTGCATGGAGAGTTGCAGGTTCGGCTCTCTTCAACCTCTGTGCCAGAAAACATTCTGAAAACAGCTTTCTTTGCCTCCCTTCAGTCATGCGTCAGATTCTTTGTTCATCTTAGTTAATAATATTATGTGCATAATTAATTATACATACCCCGAGATGTAAAATAACGTAAATATTAGGGATCATATTAAAATATTTAAATTACCCCAAATATTTAACTCCATATTAACTTTATAATACATATACATACATATATTTTTTATATCAAAGTCAAAGTATAATATGTCGTTGAATATTAGTTTTCTATACGGACTAAATTAATTTTTGAAAAAAAAAAAAAAAAAAAAAAAACTAATAAAACTAATAAATAAATAATTTAAATATATATAAAAAGATAATATTCAAACAATATGTTATATTTTTTTTTTGGCATAGATGGAATCATATGCTTAAACTGTAAAATGATTTTAAACCATATGAGTGATTTTAACCTTAAGCCTATCCTTTGGAAGCTTCATTTTAATATTGAGAACTTTTAATTTTGTAGAATAAAATCATTTCTAAGTATTTCCTCAATTAAAATAAAATAGAATTTTGACCGAGTTGTTTAATTATTATTTTTTTGAAATGGTTTGACCTAATTGTTTAATTATTTTTTTTTTTTTTTTTTGGAATGGAGCATCGAAACTTTTTTTTAAAAAAAATTAAAGAGCGAGAACTTTTAAGCTAGGTTGATTTTTTTTTCTTAAACGATTAGATTAAAGTTGAAAAAGAAGGCGTCTACCATGATAGAACATATCAATTTCTAGCATAAACTTTCAATTTCATTGAATTGAATCCTAAATTTAGATAAGTGTTTCTATAAAAAAGTTAAATTTTCGTTCATTAATTTTAATTAAGGATGTATATGAAACCCGATAACCTAATTAATTTATATTTAATGTTTAAAATAGAGATTATAACACTCGATTTAATACAATGAAATTTGGGTAAAAATGGCATTTCAATTATTTTTTAAAGTATGAGTGGGATAATTAAAACTTTAAAAACATCATTAATCTGTCAAATTTGTGAATTGAAATGTTTCCAATAATAAATAATTACTCAGTTCTATTCTAAAAATAGCTAATTAGATTCATAATGCCATTGTATAATAAGTAGAAAATTTATATGAACATCTTTTACTTTCATAAAATTTAATGCATATTTTTTTTTTTTTTTTTTTTAATTGAATTATGCAAAGAATAATGTAATTTTATAATATTCCATTCGACACTTGAGAATAAAGTGTTACGAATCAAATTTATTTATTTATGAATGGATTGTTAGGAACCAACTAGATTAATACTCTAAAGATTAAATCTTACAACGATTGTCTTGAATCTAATCTCTTTAGATAAAGAACAATTTTTTTGTTTAAAAGTCGAATACTTCACAAGATAGCAGGATTAATCCTATTTAAATATTTTTAGTATGAGATGAAAAATGATATGATAGTAAGTACGTGTGATATGAAAATAGCCTTTTGCCAATTTTGAAGTACTAAAATGGTTGAAAATCAAATTTGAAAATAAGGTTAGTGTACTTTTTTCTAATTGCATTGGGTATTGTTAATTATATATATCTTGTTTACTTGGAGTTGAAGAACATAGAATAAAACGTGCTATCTTTAGAGAGGATAAAGATGATTCGAGTGTTTCAACAATGTTGTAGGAATAAAAGATCAAACTTTTGACTTTATTTACATTATCTATAGTTAGATTGGATTATTTTTTGTGCATATTTAAACTTACAAAACTGTTGGTGGATAAATTATGTTTGCCCACTTCGTAATTTATTCATTTCTGGGCAGATTTTGTTTCTTGCTTCTTCTTTCTGCCACTCTCTTTTCGTGGGGTGCTTCCAATTTGAGTTGAGTGATGAAGAGCACTTTGAAGGAGGTAGGTGATGGCGTTCAGGACATCAATGGAGAACACCGTGCTACAGAGAAGCAGCTCGTCACTCCAGGGACTTCCTCAGTTGCCAGGTATATCCAACTGTCTTGGATGTTTGGGTTTGGTATAATGGCTTGTGGTTTGACTGATTACTTAACACTCTCAGTTCATCATTGGATGTAACATAATCCCAACTTATGGGAACAAACTTGCTTTTACCGTGATGTGTGAGATTCCACGTTGGTTGGAGAGGGAATGAAGCCTCTCTTATCAGAGTGTGGAAATCTCTTCCTGCCATATGCGTTTTAAAACTTTGAGGTTGACAGCATTACGTAACGGGTAGCCAAAGCGGACAATATCTGCTAGTGGTGTCCTCGGGCTGTTACAAATAGTATCCTCGGGTCGTGTGCCGGCAAGGATGCTGAGCTCAAAAACATTCCTTATAAGGGTGTGGAAATCGCTCCCTAGTAGACGCGTTTTAAAACTGTGAGGTTGACGGCGATATGTAACGGGCCAAAGCGGACAATATCTATTAGCGATAGGCTTGCGTTGTTACAAATGATATTAGAGCTAGACATCGAGCGGTGTGCCAGCGAGGACGTTGGGCCCCTAAGGGGAATGGATTGTGAGATCCCACATTAGTTGGGAGGGGAATGAAACAATCCTTCTAAAAGTGTGGAAGCCTCTCCCTATCAGACGCGTTTTAAAATTGTGAAGCTGACGATGATACGTAATGGGCCGGAGCAGACAATATTTGCTAGTGGCAAGCTTGGACTGTCACAAATGGTATTAAAGCCAGACACTAGGCGGTGTGTCTGTGAGTGAAGATGCTAGCCCCCAAGAGGAGGGTGGATTGTGAGATCCTACATCGAATCGAGAGGAGAACAAAGCATTCTTTATAAGGGTGTGAAAACCTCTCCCTAACAGATACGTTTTAAAATGGTGAAGTTGACGACGATACATAACGGACTAAAGTGGACAATATCTACTAACGGTGGCCTTACACGAAGAAAGGATTTGTGATAGTGAATTACCACTAGGAGCTTTTGATTCATCCTTTTGATTCTAATCATGTTGATGTTGAGGATTATTAGGAGTGAGTCCCACGTTGGTCAATTTAGTGGAAGATCATGGTGGTGAGGAATACTATCTCTATTGGTACGATGCATTTTGGGAAGCCCAAAGCAAAGCCATGAGAGCGTGGACAATATCATACCATTGTGGAGAGTCGTGATCACTAACAGCGGGCCTCTAGTTTGAGTTGGATTCTTAGAATATTAATATTCTATGTAAAATGGACAATGTTCTTAAAATGTAAACATGGATCCTTTTTGCAATCTGGTTTGATGCAGTGGCTATTCCTTGCTGAGGGATCCCCGCCAATACAAGGGGTTGGCATTTACAGAGAAGGAAAGAGATGCTCATCATTTACGGGGGCTTTTGCCGCCTGCCGTTGCTTCTCAACAACTTCAGGTTGAGTTTTTTAGTGGTCATGTCTCTGATGTACTCCTTCATGACCTTTTCCATTTGTGATACCAGGAGAAGAGGTTGATGCAGAACATTAGACAATATCAACTTCCACTACAAAAATTTATTGCCATGATTGAACTTCAGGTTCTCACTTTACCTACCATTTGTTTTTCTTCTAAATATGTGCCAATTTTGATTCAATGGAGTTTGAAATTTGGTGTACAGGAAAGAAATGAAAGGCTTTTTTACAAACTTCTAATTGACAATGTCACAGAACTGCTTCCTATTGTCTACACTCCCACAGTTGGTGAAGCTTGCCAAAAATACGGAAGCATCTTCAGGCGTCCTCAGGGTCTTTACATCAGTTTGAAAGAGAAGTAAGTATGCTTTTCATGACTTCCAGGGCTCTGTGAATCTTATAACATTGAGTCATGCAGGGGTAAGATCGTTGAAGTATTGAAGAATTGGCCCCAAAAGAGCATCCAAGTAATAGTCGTGACTGATGGGGAGCGTATTTTGGGTCTTGGTGATCTTGGTTGTCAAGTAATTTCTATGCAAACATTCTCTGATGAATTACACCTACTTTCATTCTAGACTGACTGATTTTGATATGAATTTATTGGATGTTTTAGGGAATGGGAATTTCAGTTGGGAAGCTTTCTTTATACGCTGCACTTGGAGGAGTTCGTCCTTCTGCAGTAAGCATCTTACTTGTAAAGCAATACCACGGTGCTGTTCATTTCAGCTAATACCACATTTTCTTGTCAGTGTTTGCCTATTGCAATTGATGTCGGGACAAACAATGAGAAACTGTTGAATGATGAATTCTACATTGGGCTTAAACAAAGAAGAGCAACTGGAAAGGTTCAGGAGGCGTCTTTGTGTTGCTTTTGGCTGGTTTAAGTATATTTTATATGGATGCCTATGTTCTATGCAGGAGTACTATGACCTTCTACATGAGTTTATGATGGCTGTTAAGCAGAATTATGGGGAAAAAGTTCTTATTCAGGTTAGAATATGTTATATATATATATATATGTGTGTGTTTGATTCGTTTGTGTACTTACTGGTTGTATTTGAAACTTTCAGTTTGAGGATTTTGCCAACCATAATGCTTTCGAGCTACTGGCCAAGTATCGCACATCGCATCTAGTTTTCAATGATGATATTCAGGTACTGAAATTTGATACTCATCAGTTGGGAAGTTGTCAAATTTTCATATCCACACTCTTGTTCTTGTTTCAGGGGACAGCGTCTGTTGTTCTTGCGGGAGTTGTTTCTGCTCTGAAACTCATTGGTGGTGCCTTGGCTGATCACACTTTCTTGTTCCTTGGTGCTGGGGAAGTAAGATCTCTCCTTCCATTCTTCCATTCCTCCCTCTAATGTTGTAAATTCTTGTAAGATCCCACGTTCGTTGGAGAGAAGAACGAAGCATTCCTTGTAAGGGTGTGGAAACCTCTCCCTAGTAGACACGTTTTAAAACGATGAGGTTGATGACAATATATAACATACCAAAGCGGACAATATCTACTAGCAGTGGACTTGAGCTGTTACAAATGATATAAAAACCAAACATCGGGCGGTGTGCCAACGAGGATGCTGGCCACTAAGGGGAATGGATTATGAGATCCCACATCGGTTGGAGTGGGGAACGTAGCATTTCTAGGGTGTGGAAAACTCTCACGAGTAGACACGTTTTAAAACCATAAGGTTGATAGCGATACGTAATGGGCCAAAGCAAATAATAGCTACTAACAGTGGGCTTGGACTGTTACAAATGGTATCAAAGCTAGACACCCGACAATGTGCCAACGAGGACGCTGGCTCCTTGGGGAGGTGAATTATGAGATCCCACATCGGTTGGAGAGGGGAACGAAACATTCCTTATAAGGGTGTGGAAATCTCTCCCTAGTAGACGCGTTTTAAAACCGTGAAGCTGACGGCGATATGTAATGGCCCGATATATGCCAGCAGTGGTATTGCAGACATTCATGTTCAAAATGTTCTTACATATTTTTTGGCCTGGCTGCAGGCAGGAACTGGTATTGCAGAGCTTATAGCTTATGAAGTATCAAAACAGGTACTTGTGAAGCTAAACCAAACATAAACCTATGTTTCTTATAATTCATCTTGTGTGTTTTGTTGTTTTAGACAAATGTTCCAATTGAGGAGACCCGCAAGAAGATCTGGCTTGTGGACTCGAAGGTGGTAGAAAGTTTAATGAAGCTTATGACAGAAGAACCATAATTATTTCTTTATGTGTTCATGCCATTGCTCTCTTGCTTCAACCATAAACAGAATGATGTTGTTGTAGGGATTAATTGTCCGCTCCCGTAAGGATTCACTTCCACACTTCAAGAAGCCATGGGCTCATGAGCATCAACCTGTTAAGGATCTATTAAGTGCTGTCAAGGTGTGTACCATCTCTTAATCTCGAAATGCTTTGTTGTTGCTCACCTTTTCTCACTATTTCAGGCAATTAAGCCAACAGTTTTGATTGGATCATCTGGAGTTGGAAGAACATTTACGAAAGAAGTGGTCGAGGCTATGTCCTCCATCAATCAGGTTCTTTCTTCTCCCTCACTCATTCATGCCTAACCAAATAAACATATTGGATGCATGTTAAGACTTGTTTGACACAAACGCAATAAGAACTCCAACATAGAATACTTTCGTTCTATTCAATAGAGAAGATCCGTCGACCTAAGATGAAGAGAAGAGTTGAGAACTGTGAAATCCCACATCAGTTAGGGATTAGGGAAGAGAATGAAGCATTCCTTATAAGGGTGTGGAAACCTCTCCATAGCAGACGCGTTTTAAAAACCTTGAGGGAAAGCCTGAAATGAAAAACCCAAAGATGACAATATTTGCTTGCGGTGGACTTGGGCTCTTACAGTTGGTACCAGAATCAGACACCGGACGATGTGTCAGCGAGAAGGTTGAGCCCCAAAGAGGGTGAGCACGAAGCGGTGTGCCAACAAGGACAGTGGGCTCCATAGGAGGGTGGATAGAGGGGTCCCACTTCGATTGGAGAAGGGAACGAGTGCCAACGAAGATGCTGGCCCTGAATGAGGATGAATTATGAGATCCTATATCGAATGGGGAGTAGAACGAAACATACGCGTTTTAACAACCTTGAAAGAAAGCTCAAAAAGACAATATTTGCTAGCAGTGGACTTGGATTGTCACAAAAACATATTCCTCGATACAAACTGACATTGTTTTTTGTCATACCATTGTGCAGAAACCTCTTATAATGGCTCTTTCCAACCCCACATCTCAATCTGAATGCACTGCTGAAGAGGTTTACACTTGGAGTAAGGTAATATCACATGACATTTTAAAGCCAAAGTTTTTCCTCTCTTTTTCATTGGAACCTCTCTATTTACTTAGCTTCTATATGCAAATTGAAGGGCTGTGCGATCTTTGCTAGCGGAAGTCCTTTCGATCCATTCAAATACAAGGGGAAAACCTTTGTCCCTGGCCAGGTTTTTCTACTTTTATCATTATGTTGGATGAGTTACTCTTCATCACTGTTGTCCCATACCAAGAGCTGACATATTGAGCTTGTCAAATCTCATATCAGGCCAACAATGCCTACATATTCCCTGGCTTTGGTTTAGGTATCTTAATTTCCGGAGCAGTTCGTGTGCATGACGACATGCTTCTGGCTGCTGGTAAGTAGGATTGTTTAGTTCTTAACTAATCTTATCTAGTTAGAAACAACGGACATCCATAATAGTAACAACAGGCTCACCGAGTTGACTTATATCTTATTTCGCCTTTGTCAAACTAGCGGAAGCATTGGCTGCCCAAGTCTCCAAAGAGAACTATGACAAGGGGATGATCTACCCACCCTTCACTAACATCCGAAAGATCTCAGCACACATTGCAGCTAATGTGGCTGCCAAGGCATATGAACTTGGTGAGACATTTTGTTTGAATATGTTACTATTAATGTAGTTTTGGGTACTCTTCCATAACATAAATTACTTACTCCCCAGGCTTGGCAACCCGTCGCCCGCGCCCGGCAGATCTTGTCAAGTATGCTGAGAGCAGCATGTACAGCCCCGTCTACTAAACCGACCGATAAATATAACGAGATCTCGAGCAGCATGTTTGTGCTTAGGAGAGAACTTGAAGTGTTCCCAAAATCTTTACTTGTAATGGTATAATGTTTGTAATGTTTTTGCTTCATAAGTCAACTTCTTTATTAATGAAATAAGCATTTGGATGAACTTCTACTAATAAATATGTTTTTTTAAAAAAAAAAAAAAATTCTCGAGTTATGAATCTTGTTTGATATAAGTACTGGTGACACGTTGATAACTTTTTTTTTGTCTGTTTTATCGTACTTAAATTGGATATTGAAAACATTAATGATATAATTTCTTCAAATTTACTAATATTTATAAATAAATACGTTTAACAATTTTTTTTAACTAAAATATTCTTAAAATATTTTAAGTGATATTCGAGATTAATTTATCCTCGAATAAAAACATTTAATAGTATTTTAATTTTTAAAAAATAAAAATACTTTTTTTTTATATAATCTAGAGATATTTTTTTATAATTTATTTATAATTAAAGTATAAATTTAGTCTTTTC
This sequence comes from Cucurbita pepo subsp. pepo, assembly GCF_002806865.2. Classification (NCBI taxonomy): domain Eukaryota; kingdom Viridiplantae; phylum Streptophyta; class Magnoliopsida; order Cucurbitales; family Cucurbitaceae; genus Cucurbita; species Cucurbita pepo. The sequence goes on along the minus strand of NC_036641.1, from coordinate 9,550,988 downwards.
ACAATTTAACTTTTCATAATATCTAGGCAGTAAGTTTTCGTGTTGAATTTGATGTGTTAGTTTCTATGTTCCACGTGTTACCCTTCCACCAATCACATGGATACAACGCCGTGTGAGCTGTACAAATGAAAGTACAGGAACACGATGATACGACGTCAGATGGGGCCCACTTACCAGAACTAGTTAATTATCCTGGCTTTTTAGTCACCCAGCTGCCAATCTCATCGACGTGTACACCCTCAGAGAACTCCAACCGTTGGATCTTGAAAACGTGTCAGAATCATTGCAGTGAATGTTTCCTTTTGTGAATTTTAAAGCAAAAGAAAATGGATTTTTATCATCCAATGAAGAGTCAGCATGGTTAGTCGACCAGAACAACGGCGTGAACTGAACACCATGGGATGAGAAAAGGACACGAGGCGGTTGAAGCGAAAAGTAATTTGAGTAAAGACGAAAAGAAAAAGGAAAAACAGTCAATCCTTGATGGCCTTTCCTTCCCCAAATGTGTGTACACGTGTCGACATCATAGCTGTCCTTTCTTCTTCCCCCTTTTTATCTCTCCCTTTCCTCTTCCTTCATTCTCTCTCTCTCTCTCTCTCTCTCTCTCTCTCTCTCTCTCCGTCCGGGAGACTACCGACAGGGAGCCATGGACGATCCCGACCACCACCAACTCCACCAAGCCGATTCTCTTTCTGGTTTATCCATACTCAGCACCGACGATTCCAGAACCTCCTCCAGTTCCGGCGAGATTCCTGCTTCTATTCGCACCGAGCCGATGAAGGTGTCGGAAGCAGGGAGGAGGAAGTGCGTGGGGAGGAACAATAGAAGCGGACTGCACTGGGGGCTCACTTCGGTTATTGGACGGCGGATGGAGATGGAGGACGCTATCGCGGTGAAGCCGGGATTAATGTCTTCAAGATGCAACCACGTCGGAGGTTGTACGGCTCCAGATTCCAGAACCTCGGGTGAGATCTCGCCCGTTCATTTCTTCGCCGTGTACGATGGTCACGGCGGCTCTCAGGTGCGTCCTGTAACAATCGCTGCATTTCTCATCTAAAATCCCAATTAGGGCTAATTTCCGGCTCATCTTTTCCAGAAACAGCCACCCAAAATTAATTTGCACATAGCCAGTTTTAGATTATTAATATTATTATTACTAAGCAGCAACACATGTCACTCGATGAGTGGTCCTCAGTGGAAAGAATTTTGGATGCTCCCATTTAACGTAAGGACACGTGTTGTTGAAATCAGGGAGATCAATGGAATTTTAAGATTCCGATGACGTAATAATCATTTTGGGGATGACGAAAACAGGGGCCTTCATCTGACGTGTTTTAAATATATATATATTTTCTCAAAAGAAGATTTATTTTGAGATAGGTACAAGATCTGTACGCAGGATTTTGGGATTTTTTGGGAGCTGGAAATTCTAGATCTAAGTTATATTTGAATAATTGATTCCAGAGGTGCATATGGTATTGTTAACTGACATTTTCCGGCGTGGATTCGTATATATATGAACTGTAGGTGGCCAAATTCTGTGCGGAGCGGATGCATGAAGTGATAGCAGAAGAGTGGGGAAGAGAAGGGATCAACGGCCATGATTGGCAGAAGAGATGGGAAGTAGCCTTCTCTAATGGCTTCCAGAGGACTGATAATGAGGTTGTTTCAGAGGCGGTTGCGACCGACATGATCGGATCCACGGCCGTTGTACTCCTTCTATCTGGCTGCCAGATTATCGTTTCCAATTGCGGCGACTCTCGGGCGGTTCTTTTCCAGCGGAATAAAGCGATTCCATTAACAGTCGATCAAAAGGTCATTAATTTCCAAACCATTATAATTTTTGCTAGTTTAGAGAAATCAAATCATTAAGGGGGCTGCTGCATTTGTTTTATTGATGGTGTTACAGCCTGATAGAAAGGATGAACTGATGAGAATTGAGAGAGATGGAGGCAAAGTCATAAACTGGATGGGCGCTAGAGTGCTTGGAGTTCTTGCCATGTCAAGAGCCATAGGTTTCCGCCTCCCCTACCCCTCCATGTCGATGTATAATTTACATACATTTGCCTCTCAGCTTGACCATTGTCTTTCTGTGTATGGATGGTGTTCAGGGGATCGATATCTTCGGCCGTGGATAATTCCAGTCCCGGAAGTTAGTTTCACCACCAGGAGTGATGAGGATGAATGTGTGATTCTGGCAAGCGACGGGCTCTGGGATGTAATGACGAATGAAGAGGTTGGGCAGGTGGCTTGCCATCTTCTCAGGCGGCACCGCAGGTCGTCGACAACCGATAACACACCTCCGGCGCAAATTGTTGCTAATAATCTCACTGAAATGGCATACGGAAGAAACAGTTCTGATAACATTTCTGTCATTGTCATCGATCTGAAAGCCAGGAAAGGACACCCACAGAGGCAGTGATAGAACAAGTTGGACATTCATATTGTTCTTCTAAAATCTTGATGTCTGGAAGGGAAGATTCTAATAGCTCCACCCTGTTCTCTTCCATAACTGATAGATAGCAAACCATCTTTGTTTTGGTCACTGTTCTCACCACACTGCATCAAAAACATGTACAGAACCCACTAACAAAAATGGAAAATCTGCTTTACTTGGGCTAAACAGGTAGTAGTTCTTGAACATACCAATATGTATGTGCCCCTAAGTAGCAATTTGGACAACACAATACATTTCCAGACTATACAACCTAATTGTCCATCACTATACAACATCTTAGCTTTGGCTATCTCAAGACCAAAACGCCAATGCAGAGTCCTAAATGATCTGGTTCCACAAGCAAAGCAAGTAGAAAATTGAAGCACAGCTAAAAAACTGTAGAGGTAGAGGGTTAGGGGTGAATTTGGAGGTTAGCAAGATTAAAGAAAGCACCCCTTCGATGATTGAGTTGAGCATAGGATCCTTGCTCAACCACCTTTCCATCAGCCACGAAGGCAATGGAATTCAGCTTCTTGATGGTGTTCAGGCGGTGGGCCACGACAAGGGTCGTCCTTCCTACCATAATTCTATCCAGTGCTTGTTGCACAACTTGCTCAGATTGAACATCCAGAGAGCTGGTTGCTTCATCTAGCAACAGAATTGTTGGGTTTCGAATTATGGCTCTGGCTATCGCTAGTCTCTGCTTCTGTCCTCCTGAGAGTTGCACTCCTCTTTCCCCACATTCTGTCTCGTAACCATCTTTCAATGACCTACACCCACCATCCCCCAATGAAATAGATTCAAAATAACCAAGTCAAAGCATGGCCGAACGATTGTGAAAAGAACAGCAGACTTACGAGATAAACTCATGGGCATTGGCGGCTCTGGCGGCCTCCACAACCTCATTCTCAGAAGCGTCGAGCTTCCCAAAGAGGATGTTGTCGCGTATGGTGCCGGAGTAAATCACTGGCTCTTGGCTCACAAGTGCCACATGCTTCCTGTACCATTGAAGATCCATTTCTCTGATATCCACACCGTCCACTTTCACCCATCCCTTCCCCACATCATAGAACCTCAGTATCAGACCAATTACAGTTGATTTTCCACACCCACTTTTCCCAACTAGCCCAACGCTCGTCCCTGCCTTCACTTCCAAGCTGAATTGGCGCAGCACCATGTTATTTGGCCTGCTTGGATACCAAAAATCCACTCTCTTCATCTCTATATTCCCTTTTAGCTTCTCCAACTTCCTCCCTCTCCCATCCTACCAAATCAAACAGTATTCAAATAGAGTTCAGCTTTGGAAATGTTGAAGATAAAGTTCTTTTCATTCTGTAATTTGCCAAAAAAAGGGGTGTTTGCGTACCTTTGATGGGTCAGAAATGAGTGATTGTCGGTCGAGAATCTCGAACACTGAGGCAACAGCAGCCGAGCCCTTGGCTAAATCTGTTGTCATGCTGCCAGCCTCGGCAATGACCTTGCCGGTGCTTACCAAGATAAAGAAAGTTTTGAACACATCCCCTGCAGATATTTGACCTTTCTCCACGAGTGTTCCACCAAACCAGAAATCCAATGCCCATGACATGAATGTTAGGCATTGAGCAGACCCCATGCCAATCCCTGCAAACCATGATTTCTTTCTAGCTTCCTTTCTTGGTGCCTCCTGTGCTTTGTCGAAGATTTCAAGCACTTTCCCAATGCTGCTGAAAGATGTTACTATTCTATGGTTATACACTGCTTCTACAGCTATTTGTGTGCTTTGATTCTGTGCCTTGATGAAGTTTGTGGAAATGGTTGAGAGGAGGACTTTCCGTGTGTAAAAGCAGAGAATTGTGAGTGGCTGGACGGCTATCATAACAAGGGCGAGCTTCCATGCCACTGCTAGACCAAGGATCATTGCTATGGTCACAGCTGAAGTGGTTTGAACTAATAGAGAAACTCTGTCAGCTACAAGAGACTTGACCAAGGAAGCCTCATTGCTCAATCTTGAACAAAGAGCTCCACTAGAATTTTGCTCCTTATCAAACCAAGCTGTTTCAAATGTCAAGATCTTTTCAAGTGTCCTCTGCCGAATTCTTTTCGTCAAATGCTCGCCCATATACGCGAAATTATAATGTTGAACAAGGTTCAAAATAATGGAAATCAGAGTGAATGAACAGAAAATCAACGAGTACGTCCTGATTCGAACCTGCATTTCGTAATGGCTTGGAGCAAAGAAAGCTGATATCATACCTCCAATGGTAAGTGCATATATAGGCTGCACTGCCCCAAAAGCTATAGCTGAGAAGCTTCCTGTTAGCGCTTGCTTCCATTCTGGAGAGTTCAAAGATAAGAGACGAGTAAAGGAAGGTGGCTTAGGAGAAGTTGATTGAGGGGTCTCCATAGGCAGTGGTGATACTGCAAAGACTGCTGGGCTTGATTTAGCACTGCTTCTTCCAACCGAAGAGGTATGTATTTCTATGTTTTGTTCAACATCATCATAGCTTGTTAGTCGCTGCAATTTCACTAGTTTTGCATAGTGACCAACTTTTCGGTTTATAAGATCATTATGGGAACCAATTTCAACTACACAACCACCACTTACAACAGCTATAAGGTCTGCATTTCTGATTGTAGATAGCTTATGTGCAACTACCTGATCATCAATCAGTGAATGAACACTCAAAATTTATCTCAAAGTTGCTCAACTACTCAAAATTTAGACAAATTTGGCTTACCAGAGTGGTTCTTCCCAGAGAAGCTTGATCAAGCGCATTTTGGACCAATGCTTCTGATTCAGAATCAAGAGCACTGGTAGCTTCATCAAGCAGGAGAATGGCAGGATTCTTAACGATTGCCCTAGCTATGGCGATTCTCTGCTTTTGTCCACCAGATAGAAAAGCCCCTCTTTCCCCAACCTAGGTTACACTACGACATTCAATTGATTTCACAAGCAAAAGAAATGCAGATAAAACGGCAAGGAAGAACATTACGAACCTTCGTCTCGTACCCTTCAGGAAGCTGGGTAATGAAATTATGCGCATTGGCAGCCATGGCTGCAGCCATAATCTCGTCCATGGAGGCGTCGAGCTTCCCAAACAAAATGTTCTCCTTAATCGAAGTTCCAAACAGAGCATGCTCCTGACTGACGAGACCCATTTTCCCTCTAATCCATTTAAGCTGCAATGTCTTGATATCGACGCCATCGATCTTCAAAACTCCATCATCCGCATCGTAAAAGCGTTGCAACAAAGCAATGGCGGTGGACTTGCCGCTCCCACTGGCGCCGACGAGGGCGACGGTCTTTCCAGCATCGACTTTGAGATTGAAATCCTTGAGGACGAATGAATCGGGGCGTGAGGGATATGCAAATGTGATGCGATCGAATTCAATTTGGCCTTGGAGATTTTGAAGAACAAGGCCTTTTGTGTCTTCTCCATCAATCAATGGAATCCGATCGATCCTCTCAAATATTCGCGATGCTGCAACTGAGGCCTCTGTCAAGTGCTTCAAATCCGGAAGTGCCACTCCCAGCGACCTGCATTCCAAGTTCGTTGGAGCAATTCTAATGAATCATAATGTAACCGTAATTGAATATACAACAGATCAATCAAACTAAACAAAACACTAAAAGCCTTCCCAAATTTGTTGGAGTAGAATGATCGTAAATGTGAGATTCGTCTGTTGGGGAGGAGAACGAAACATTATTTATAAACGTGGCAGACCCATTTTTAAACCATGAGCTGACGGTGATACGGAATGGGCCACAACGGACAATATATGTGGTAGACTTGGGCTGTTACAAATGGTATTGAAGTCAGACATTGAGCGATGTACGAGCAAGGAGGCTGAGCCTTGAGGGGAGGTGGACACAAGATGGTGTGCCAACAAGAACGTTGAGTCCCAAATGGGGTGAATTGGGGGAGGGGGTCCCACATCGATTGGAGAAGGGAACAAACGCTGAGTCGGGGTGGATTGGGGGGTCCCACATCGATTCGAGAAGGAAATGAATGCTAGGTCCCAAAGGGAGTGGATTGGGGGGTCCCACATCGATTGGAGAAAGAAACAAGTAACAGCTAAGATGCTGGGCTCCGAAGGAAGGTGAGTTGTGAGGTCCCACGTCGGTTAGAGGGGAGAATGAAACGTTTTTTTATAAGGGGTGTGGAAACCTATTTCTAGCAGATGCGTTTTAAAACTGTGAAACTGACGACAATAAGCTACGAGTGAAAGCATTTTAATAACATGAATGAAAAAGATATAGATAGATGGAGATGGTATATAGAAACGTACAAGCCAGCCAAAATGAAGGAGATGCCAGCAGCATAGATTTTGCCACCACTTTCGCCTTTATACATCACCAAACGGCTACCATACCAAGCAATCAAAGCCCATATAGCAAATGCCAGCCCCGAGCTGCCCACAGCCAACCCTTTAGCAATGCCTTGCTTTATCCCCAGCCTCGTTGTTCTATCCAAGATGGTTCTATAATTCTCCAAAACCCTCTTCTCAGCAGTGAATGAATATATAGTTTTTATGGAGCTTAGCGCTTGTTCAACTATGGCGTTTGCTTTCCCATACTCCTCACGCCTCTTGTTTGTTACATATACCAAATATTTGCCGTATGTTACTCCTGGAATTACCAGTAATAATAGCGTTGGAAACACTACTATTGCTAATCTCCAAGAAAAGTAGGTCGAGAAAGCCAGCCCCGAAAAGAAAACCGATGAGTTCATAACAAATAATGGGACCTGTGAACAATGTTTAAGAACCATCCATTAGAGGAAGAATCATCATTGCAAATGAAGAATAAAGTTTGTACCTTTTCGCTTAGAACTTCTTGTAAGAGAGAGGTGTCTTTTGATATACTGTTGACAACCTCTGATGTAGTTGCTTCTTGTGAATCAAAAAACCCTACTTCTTGTCTCAGTACTGCTTCCAAATATTTATGTCTAATTTTCAATACTTGTCTCTCGCTTGTTTTACTCCAACAATACCCTTCTACAGTTCACAAATGAAACGCATACATACTTTTAGTTTATACTATACAATACCACAAACACACCGCTAGCAAATATTGTCCATTTTAACTCGTTACGTATCGTCGTCATCAGTCATACGGTTTTAAAACGTGTCTAGTAGGGAGAGGTTTCCACACCCTTATAAGAAATGTTTCGTTCCTCTCTCCAACCAATGTGGGATCTCCCAATTCACCCCTTTTGGGAGCCCGCGTCCTTAACTAAGAATTCTTGTGGTTTTGAAGAATCTAGCTACAAGAGAACCAGGAACGGAGAGCTTTCCCCCCTTTTCTGCCCGCCTCTTTGGTCTTAAGAATGCTGGTTTTAAGAATGAGTGATTGCTCTTCTCCGACCCTCACTGCCCAACCGGATAGCGGACAGCTAATGCGTTCCACTTATTGCACAGGGTTCTATGGTCGGTCTGCAATCCCTAGATACCTAAGGCGTCCTTAGGGTGATCTGTAGTTCCTACGAGGTGGAGACGATGGGGTCGGTTCATGGATTTTCCTTCCTTTTGCCGCATTTCGCCCACTCATTCTAAACCCTAAACCCTAAACCGCTCAAATCCACTACTAGTAGATATTGTCTTTTCTCTTTCAAGCTGTCCCTGAAGTCTTTTAAAACGCGTGTCACATGGGGTTTGTTTATTGTTAGTCTAATGTAATTTGACGAAGCTTGAAATGTGGTATCTTATGAGTTGAGTTACGTTTGGTTCTAAAATTTCACGAGACGAAACGAGGTCGGGATGGAAATAATTGTCCCCTTAAGTAATGACAAAACCGAGATGCTTTTCATGCAATATTGATAAAGCAAAACAAAGATAAGATGAATGAAAAAGAAGGGTTTTTGAAAGTTACCCATAAAAGCCACAATCATCACAGCTAGCCCCAAGTAAACAAAGTATAAGCTGCACTGTTGAAAACCCCAAAAGAAAAGAAATAAGAAACAGAAACCCAAAAAAACCCCAAAAGATGGAAGAGAATTTAATGAGAGGTACGTTTGAGTTTTATCCACTAACCTTCTCCACATTATCCATGAAGTTTTCATGGACTTTACCATTCCCCAAACTGTTCATAAGACTGCTAGCAAAAACCAGCAAACAGTTGGTGGACATTCCATCTCCAATTGCTCCAATTGTGCCCAAAAACATAAGCAAAACATCAACCCAATCAGCATATCTAAAAATGGCACCAACTGATTGCTTCTGATCTCCGACCCTTCTCTCTTCCTTTCCATCTCTTGAACTCATCTCTGCAAATTGAGCTTCTCCTTCAATGGTGGAAAATGAAAGAGACAATGCGTTATATTTATACAAAACAAGAAAAAAGTGGTTTTGTATTGATTGTCCATGAAACACAACTCCAAATGAGCATGAGCTTTATGTGGGGTTTTAAAAAAACACACAAAAAATTCATGATTTTGGTGGGGTTTAGTTTATACAACTTTTAAATGGGTTTAAACAAAGATGAGTAGTGCGCAATTGTCAAATAAAAGGCACCTCTTTTTGTTGTCTTTATTTTTATACATTTTTATATTGGTTTATTTAGTGTTCTATGCTGATTACATATCAACCTTTTTATGCAAAAACAGTGTAACCATTATGTTCTAAACTTCATTTCTCCATCGATTTTCATCACATTCATGATACCCTTATCGTCTTCTTTTCCTTTTCTCCCATTTATAATTCTCCAATAATTCAAACGAAAAGCTCTAGTTACTGTGAGATCCCACGTCGGTTGAAGATGAGAACGAATCATTTTCTATAAGAACGTGGAGACCTCTCCCTAGCCAACACGTTTTAAAAAACTTTGAGGAGAACTCCAAAAGTGAAACACCAAAAAGAACCATAGCTACTAACAGTAGGCTTGAGCTATTACAAATGGTATCAAAGCCAGACATTGGGCGATATACCAGCGAGGAGGTTGGGCCCCGAAAGAGGATGGATTGGGAGGTCCCACTTCGATTGGAGAAGGGAACGAGTGCCAGCGAGAACGCTGGGCCTTGAAAGGGGTGGATTGTGAGATCCCACATTAGTTGAAGAGGAGAACGAAGTATTTTTTTTATAAAGGTGTGGAAACTTCTCACTAGCATACGCGTTCTAAAAAACTTTGAATATTTAAGATTAAGATTAGAAAACTTTGCTTGAGCGGTTACAGTTAGTGATCCTGAAACTCACAATAAATTATTAAGATTAAGATTAAAAAAAATACATCAACTTATAAACCCTACCGATTGAATCTCGAAATGGAAGATGCACATCTAGAATATAAGCCTTGAAAGACGAAAATTTTATAGTAATATTAACGATGGTGAATAGTATAGGATGATAGTAAAATCAATTGCTTAAGAACACATTAAAGGAAAAGAATAAGAACATATCAAAATTAAGCAATCTATGTCTCAATGTTTTTGTTACATTTTTCTTACATACATTTAGCTACCATATTGGTTAATGGTTTGGAAGTTTGTCTCCTTGTCTTGTCCTTGCGTGGTTCTTTCTCTCTAAAACTAGGGTTAATTTCAAAAGTTTGGTATAACTTTTCTAGAGTCATTTTTAAATAAAAAGTAAAGCATTTTTAAAAACAATGACTTGATTTTTTTAAAATGTTAATTAAAAAGTGTTTTTTTAAAGTACTTTAAAAAATAATTAACATTTTTTAAATTTTCCCAATCAAATCAACTTTATCCGATCATGACAAAATGTGTTTGGTGACATTTGAAATATCCTTAATATTTCAACAAGGTAAATAAATAAATAAATAAATATAAATATGGTATATATTTAAGTTAAATTTTGAAAAAAAAAATAATAATTATTGAAGGGCTAAATAATTTAAATTTTGTACTTTATTTATGACGTACTCATATAGTATTGTGATTAAAGAGCTGAGTGGGTTGAAAGGGCAATTTGTTGTAGGGTTAGGGTTAGGGTTAGGGCAACTTTGGAGAAAATTATGGGTACAACTTTTGAAGTGGTGGGTTATATATATAAATAAATATATATATTTGGGAAAAAAGAATTTATTATATTACTCATAATTTTTGGATTTATTATATTACCTTTTTTCCAACACAATCATCAAATCTCTTCCAAACCTAATTATCATTTCTCTTGTAGTTGGAAAGGTTAAATAATTATTTTTTTTTATGAATTAAATATATATAATAATGTGTAGAATGCGAACGAAGATCCACTGACTTTTGAGACTTTTGAATGTATTATGTTCATTAATTTAGTTTGGTCAAATATTCCTCGACACCTAATTAAAGGGTCCCTTAAAACTCCTATTCCAATACATGTATTTGGTAGTATATAAATTGAACACATTAATCATGTGAGTTTAAGGAGTATGGTATTAATATTATTTAAATTCCATGTGTTTCCACTAAGCTTTGTAGCATAATTAATTAAATGTGAAGTTTCATTTCATTTTATTTTGCCCAAAGCCCAAAGCCCAAAGCCCAATTTCTATTTATTTTATTCAATTTAAAAGTTGACACGTGGATTTTTCGAAAGTGAGCAAGATTTGCTNTTTTTTTTTTTTTTTTTTTTTTTTTTTTTTTTTTTTTTTTGGGGTATGCTTTTTAGGCTGATTTATATCCCACTTAATTTGGCTTTTAAATTGCTTTGTTTGTTTCTTGGGACCATTTATAATGCAATGCTTTTTAATCTTATTGCTTCTTTTTAACCTAAGTTTGTTAACATTATATTCATTAATTAATTAATTATTCCTCCACTAATAATTGTCCTCCCATTCCTTTTTCTGTCTTAATTAATTAAATTAGCTAATAATTTGAAAAAAAAAAAAATTAGACCGTTTCATCTCTACCTATTTTAATCAATTTTTTTAAAAGTATTTTTAATAATAATAAAACTAAATTCGTGACTATTTAATGTCACGACTAAAATGCTCTAATATCAATTGTTATAGCGAAAGCGGACGTAAAATCGATTATATTCATGCACCCACAAATATAAATGAACATAGAGACACAAAGATTTTTACATAGTTCAAAGAGAAGAAATTCTCCTACATTCACATGTGACTTTCACACTATAAACTTTATCATACAAGATTTCTCTCTATTGCCTCTAGACAAATACAAAATGACAATGCAATGCTAGACAAACATGTATACCGGCGTAACAATATTAATTCATATACCAATGTGAGAGTAGATTCATGAATTGAAGCGAGGAATGTACCAAAATTATTCATGAATCTAAGAGATTTATGAACCAAATCTTTATTAAAATTGTGAATGGTGTACGGTTTCGAATAATTTAAAAATTAAACAAAAAAGAAAATAAGTTTAGAATAATTAATATTTAATTAGAAGAGAATTGGAATCTTCCTCACTTACAATTGATTAAATGGCGAATTAAGTAATAAAAAAGTTGTATGTTTAAATATGTTATCCCAAGAAAGGTATGTCAAATTGTCGTGAATGATTCATTAGTATGAACGCAAGTTAGGAGGTGGAGTTGTTGTTAATCACTTTATAACTTATTTTTTCCAATTATGGAAATTCTAAGTGTGTTCCCATTCCATCATCTTCCCCCCACTTCAACTTTTTTATTTTATTTTCTATATTTATAATTCTCAACTTTATATTTTTTTTTTATGCTCTATTTTCTAAAAAAATCCATATAAAAATATTTTTATATGAAATTATTCGTTTTTTAGTAGAATCTTCTAGATCTAAATATGTATGTGAGATTAATTATTTTAAAATTGTCGCCAACTTAGGGAAACGCCGTCCTCCAGGATTGTTTCAACAACTCTACATCCTCCACTGACGAGTTACATAAAAAGTTATGGTCCCTGTTTAGCTTATTACCAACAGTACTAACACCGTTCCAATCTTGGTTATATCTTAGCTTGACTTATGACTTTTTTGAACACTTTCCTTAGTATGTTAGATGATACATTGTCCTTGTCAATTGTATCATGACATCTCTCTCAACCTTTGACATAGCTTGAAGTCCGTACTATCAAAGTTATTGCTGTCTAATACGATTGTGCCATGATTGTGGCACAGTCCACCCCATCACATGTTGTCTGTACTAACTACTTAACAAAGCCAAAGCCAGTTATTTGTGTCCAAATGCACAATAACATTTATGGCAACGCTAAGATCAACACTTGCACCATCGACATTCACTAAAATCTTCATATCATTTCAAACAGAAAACAAGATGGCAAATCACAAGTTCATTGTTTCACAGCTCAAGTTTACACGGTGTATTTGAAATTACAAGAAACAGGAAAAACTCACTGCCAAATCGCGAGAGGTGTTTGGTGTACAAGAATCAAATTTGATGGAATAAAGAAAAGAATGAAGAGAAAGTAGCTATAACTCTATGTTCAATCAACAAATGGAGTGGCAGCCCAGTACTCCCAGAGAGTTAGAACACGCCATATCAATAATTAGCACTTCTTGTGAACAACCCAACCACCTATCCTAGCTATCAAATTTCTTAGGCTGGCGCCATTGTGCCAAACTTTTAGCCAAGGAACCCAGAAATGAAACCTTTGGAGCCATTCCTTTCTTTCCATACAAATGCTTCCCTCCCAAATCCGTATAAATCGGACCCGTATCGACTTTCGGTATACTTTTTTCAATCTGCAGAGCATGAAAACAACTAGTCATAACTGGCTGCCTAGGCTATTCTTTCGTTACCATGGTCATTAAACTACAATATCAACTTCAGATAGCCTTTTCTTGCCCAGCAAGAACCAAAGCAACCACCTCCTCTGGGTGGCAAGCAAATTGTAACCGTCTAACCCCACCATTAGCAGATATTGTCCTGTAACGACCCAGGCCCACCACTAGCAGATATTGTCCTCTTTGGACTTTCCCTTTTGGACTTCCCCTCAAGACTTTAAAATGCGTCTTCTAGGGGAAGGTTTCCACACCCTTATAAAGGGTGTTTTGTTCTCCTCTCCAACCAAGGTGGGACATCACATGTCCTCTTTGGGTTTTTCCTTTCGGGGTTCCCCTCAAGGTTTTTAAAATGTGTGTGCTGGGGAGAGGTTTCCACACCCTTATAAAGAGAATGCTTTTGTTCTCCTCCCCAACCAATGTGTGATCTCACAATTCACCCCCCTTTGGGGCCCAGCGTCCTCGCTGGTACACCGATTGGTGTCTGCCTCTGATACCATTTGTAACAGCCCAAGCCCACCGTTAGCAGATATTGTCCTCTTTGGACTTCCCCTCAAAGTTTTTAAAACGCATCTGCTAGAGAGAGGTAGAGGTTTCCGCATCCTTATAAAGAATGCTTTGTTCTCTTCTCCAACCAATGTGGGATCTACACAAATAAACTCGGACAATTTTCTTAAGCTAACACACCAGTTCATTGGGCAGTCTTTTATCTTGTCATATAATATAAGGCTTTAGCCAACTTACCTTGTGTATCTTCCCATCTTTCAAGTAGTATCGGATGCCTGACCAGTTGATTGATTGAGAAAAATGAGAACGTATTGCAGAAATAGTGTACAAAAAGTTATCCACCAAGATTGCAATGAATACCTGCACATCCAAAAACAAATGCTATATTTACTAATCTAATCAAGAGATGCCATGATATAATAACTTAACCCAAACAACTGGATTGTATTATGTTTACCAATCCCCAGTTGTAGGAAGCAAGAGAGAGCTGGGGAGCCTCCGGTGACAGAATGTTGCATAAGTGAACTTCTACCCTTGTCAAGTTCCACATTGAGAAGAGTTCTATAACAGTGCACACAGCAAGACTGCACACCATTAACATACCTATTATGGAAGAACAACAAAACAGTTAGCTGTGACGACTCAAAAAACTGAACACAACAGCAAAGCTCCAATTCCAAAAACAATTCATCATATTCACATTCAGCATCGAGCAAAGTGAACGTGAAACGTAACCCACCCGGGGATCAACCTAACTAAATTGGAAAGCAGTGTACTCACCCACAGTACTAAAACCTGTTTCCTCGAGTGAGTACCCTTTAACGTAGAAACGTAGTGCTGCAGCGACGTGAATCATAGACATAAAGTATGGTGCCACAAACCCCCATGACAGATAGCAATGAGAAGTAAACAGTGCCCGGTTCATCATCTTGTTAACGTGTGACGTGTATGATTCCAAAACAAAAGTTTGTTTCCTCAAGTAATTCCAATACCTGCCATGTCAGTAAAAGAGGACAAACATGGAAGTAAATAAACAAAACAAGATTGGCACACTATATTTGTCTATATAGATATCAGACCTTCCCAAGTTTAGATCACTAGCAAGAGGATGAGGGAAAATTGCAACAGGAGGTGATGTAATAAGCCTCTTATGAGCACCTGAAATGAAACAGTTTATTTGAATGAATGAATTAAATGTAAATTTGTGCTTCTATTCCCCCTTTAAATATCCTCTTCTCTTGATAAGGATCAGTAATTTGTATGTTACCAGCTATAGCTGCTAGAGTCATATCGTCCGAGTATCCACCATCTCGTAGTCCAGAGACCACTCCATAACTATCATATCGAAAGTCGTCAGCGTGCATCTGCAACAGGTCAATTCGAGTTATGAAAACTCGATCTCTTACATGTTACAATAGTACAACGACGTCAAATCTACTTACCATCATGCAACCTCCCCAAAGAAAAAATGTCTTTCCACCAGTAGCAAAGCCCATTGAACAAGGCTGTAAAGTTGACACATAAAAGTACTTCAAACCCAACAATTCTACATAAAAACATTCCTCTTCTTCTAGATAAAGTTAAAAAAGAATACCATATGATATTCATAGATGCAGTAACTCCCTAAACTCCCCGAAGGTAAATCGAGCGGGTATCCAGTTTGGATAAATATCTGCATACAATCTCAACTAGAATTAAACGTAAAACTGAGTTATGCAAGCAATATGCAGTCCAAAAGAGACATCCAGACAAGAAACTACTCCTAATGAATGGTAACATACATCAGGGTTTTTTTCCATTTCAGCTGTGAGAGCACCAATTGTTCCAGGATGTAACCTAACATCATCATCCAAAAATAGCACATATTTGCTATCTTTATGCATTTTCTCCACCCCGACCTGCAGACGAGCATTATATTCTCAATGTTGATAAGAACCAAATCTTATTATATCCCATCATTTATTTCTGAGACAGATTTTTGCATCAGAAAGTACTAAATCAAGATTATACAAATTTATCACATACCAACTGATTGTGGATTTTCTGGCTGCAAGTTGTTGCTAGACCAGCCACAAGAATTCTAGCATCAACATCATCCTGTAAACAACATGCATACAAGTGAAGCAAGTGGATAGTGAAAAAAATGTGAACTCTAGGCTTCCTATGAATAGTGATGACAAGAACTATGAATGAAAACAATTGGTGAAGAACAATGTATTTATACAAACCCTATAATCAGATAGCAAGCGCAGTACAGCATTGTAAGCAGGATCCTCCGTACTTTCCACCACAAAAAGAAACTCTAAAGGACCTCCATAAAGGGATGTTACCTGGAAATTCATTCATAAATGAGAAGGCAACACAACATGTGCCAACAGTTAAAGAAAAAGGAAAGCTCACCTGAGTTCTCCAATTGTGTAAGTTATGTTCTCCAAAGCCTTTTAAAGGCATAATAACAGTCACTCTAGGTAAATTGACCTGATTGGAGTGCTCGAGTTCACTAATGTCGTTGCAAATAAAAGCAAAGCTATTGCCAGCTCGAGCTCTCCCCTTTATACGTTTAATCTCTCTATTCCTGCACAAGGAATGAAAAGTTAAGACTAGGCCAACGATCAAACAGGCTCGGGTTACTTGAGTACCTGACATAAGCAGCACAAGCCCACCCAAATGCAACAATCAGGCAGATTAAGCATCCCTACAACAACAAAAATTCAAAGAAATGAGACTGAGAGGTTAATGTTTGATGAGCCAAAAGTTGATTCAAATTGCAAAGCACATTTCAAACGGCAAGAAATCAAAATGCATTCAAACTTTGCCTTTCACCAACACTGATAACTCAGGCACTAGAAAATTCGAAGAGAAAAGTAGAAACTCCCAAAGGTATGAAAAAAGCTAAATTACCCAGAACGAGCTGAGAATGCGAGATATCAAAATTGAAAAGAGGCACAGAAAAACCCAGAAATTGAAAATATGGAATTGAAAAGAGCGAAACAGAGGTGGATCTAAAAAAGACAGAAACAAACCTGGATCTGAATGAAAAGAGCGAGAGGAGTAGAAAAGGCATTGCTGAGAGAGAAGAGGAAGGAATCAAAGGCGTCGATTGACGTGAATGTTCCTCCCCCTCCGTCCATCGAAAAGAGGAAACAAAAAAAAAAAAGAGGGGGAAAAGAGCAATGGAAAGGCAACGAAGAAAAGAAACCCTAGAAAGGGACGAAAGGGCGCATCCCTTTCTCCGCCCTGCCGAAATAATGAGATCTGAATGCACAAAAATCGTGGAATTGGAAGGAAAAACAGAGGAAAATGGAGAAGAGAAGAAGGGGGAAAGAAGTAAAGGAAGAGTCTTTATGAATTTATAGTGGGAAGAAGGGGGGCGGGCCTGAATTGACGCAAACAACATCCACAATTATAACTTTAGTGTGTAATGTTGTGGAGCAGAGATTGAGGCACCAAAGCTTAAAACCAGAGACGAGGGAGAGACCGTTACCCATGCCCAACCTTACCTTAATTAATTCAAACTCATAACATTACTCCTTTTTATCTTACTTCATTTATTTAATCAATCCCTTTTATGTCCCAATCAAATTATTCCATGTCATCTCCCACCATTCTGTCACATGGAATTTTGTTAATGAATAAATTCTTATTTTTAAAATGTATGAGATTAAATGTTTGAATCCACCCTGTCACGTACAGTTTTGTTAGTTTTGTTAGTCATTTTTTAAATGTATGAGATGAGATGTTCGAATCATTCCACCCGTGTTTAAATGAAAAATCTATTTTAATGATTAGAAAATAAAAAAATAACTGTTCTTTAAAAATAAATTTCCATCTGAATGAGGAATTGGGTAAAATAAGAACAACGGGACAAGAAGAAGAATAAGTTGGGGGATAAACACAGGGAAGAAATGAGTTGTCCATGGGCCATCTCCAACTTTGTTTCCTTTTATGAAGGATAAACATGGGGAAGGGGGCGCGTCAGCTCATGTCCAACCAATGAATTCAAAATCTAGTTTTGTGGCTCACCATTCTTGTTCGCATACCGGTTCTTCTCTCCGACCGATGGTTTGGGCTTTGTGTTATACATGATATCAGAGTTAAGTAGGAGGCCATTTGCCAACAAGATGTTGGACCTAAAGGAGTGAAGTGTGAAACATTTTTATAAAGATATAGAAACTTGAAACTTATTTAAATCGTGAGGCTGGCGTCGGTACATAGCAAGCCAAAGCGGACAATATCGACTGACGGTGGGTTTGAGGTGTTACATTGTTCTATTATTTGTTAATAAAAATTTGAAAAGTAATAATCTTATTTTTGTTTTTGGATTTGGTAGAGAATTTTAATGTTTTCTAGAAAAAAAAAGAACATGATAGAAAAATGAAGGAAAATAAAAATAAATAAAAACTAAATAGTTACAGAAAATGAGGCCTAAATTATTCACATTATATGCTAATTGATTTTTTTTAACATATAAAAAAAAAATATTCATATTTAGTGAGAGAATTGAAAATGCAACCATTGGCTAGATTCGACGGTAAAATAAATTAATAATTAATATTAAAGTAATTTTTTAGGGCAAACCCATTCTTATTCCGACCCGAACAGTATGTTCTGTAGCAATTAGCATTAACCAAGGGCGAAGAAAACCTATTCGCAGTTTTCAGCCGACTTTTTTCTCTGCGTAGTTACGCCACAAGAAGGGCTTGATCGATCAATATAACCCTCCGATCAAGCTTCCATGGGAACGCCGGAGACTTCTCGGGAGCCTTGTCCAGATCGGATCCTCGATGACATCGGTGGCGCCTTTGGTATGGGCGCCGTTGGTGGCTCGGCCTTCCACTTTCTCAAAGGCGTCTACAGTTCTCCTAAAGGATCTCGCCTCCTCGGCGGTTCTCAAGCCGTCCAAATGAACGCACCTCGTATTGGTGGTAGCTTTGCCGTATGGGGCGGCTTGTTCTCCACATTTGATTGCTCCATGGTTTACCTCCGCCAGAAGGAAGATCCGTGGAACTCGATCATAGCCGGTGCCGCTACTGGCGGTTTCCTCCAGATGCGTCAGGGTGTCGGCGCCTCCGCTCGATCAGCTGTGTTCGGCGGTGTTCTGTTGGCTCTGATCGAGGGGGCCGGGATCATGCTGAATAAGGTTCTTAGTCAACCGCAGAACGCTCCTATTATGATCGACGATGCCGGTGCTATGGGCGGTGTTCCTGGTTATCCTATGGAACAGATTCCGGGTCTAACGCCGCCGCAGACTCTTCCTCAGGAGGCTGCGGGTGGGGGCTCGGGATCGTGGTTCGGAGGATGGTTCAATGGCGGACAGAAAAAGGATTCAGAAGCAACTCGTGGAGAGAGCGAAACGAAGATTTTGGAGAGCTTTGATTCGCCGCCGGTGCCGAATTTCGAATACAAGTAAATATTCCTTTTTCTTTTTCTAAGATTTGGTTTCTTAGGGGAAGTGCATTAGAATTGAAATTCTATATTCACCGCGAATTGAAATTGAAATTGAAATTGCAGTGGCAAATGTTTTTTCATTGTTTTTTGTTCTGGAACAGTTAGTGAGTCTGTAACGATGACATTGTAGAACAATATTCTATCAATTTGAACACCATTTACCAAGTTAACTTGGGAAATGGCAAGGAATTCTGAAGCCTGGTTTAGGAATTGTCATGAATTTTCCCACCTTCTGAAAAATATTGAATGAGCCAAAAGACTAAACATGGATTTCACCTCTTCACAGAGCTGCACACCATCAGACATGAAGTCGTCTGCGAAATGAAACTATAAACATGAACTCTTAGTGAATAGTATCTGAAAACATCTTTGTGCTCAAACAGTCCATAACAGCTGGTGCAGCCCATCCCTATTCAAATCACAACCCATCAAAGCCTCAATGAACCATTGAACTAATTGATCTTAAAGTAGTGCCTAAATTATTTGGATCTTGTATCAATAATTGGCTTGAACTTTGAAAACTTGCATTAACCCCACATGGTAATTGAAAATTCTAAGGCAACCCAACCTACATGGATATGGTTCTTTCAAAGGAGAATGAAATGACGATGTTTGGGTTAGCTTCTTCATTTTGGGGTTAGCATTAGAGCTAAAAGGTTAAAATTGGAGAAGATGACAACGGTTGACTAACGTTTTGTTGGAAAAGGACGGCCCCTTCCATTCCTTTTGTTGACGCCCCACCCTTCATTCGTTTTGTCGGTGTTCATTTATTTGGTTGATGGTGGTGTTGTAAGAATAAGGCTAAGCTGCTGTAAACCTTGGGCTGCTCCATTTTCGATCCAACTTTTTGGTACGTTTTGTTTATGTNTATTTCTAAATTCTCTTTTCTTTTTCTTTTCTTTTCTTTTCTTTTCTTTTCTTTCCCTACAATGTTTGTTGTATTTTTTTTTTCGTATAATGTTTGTTGTATTATAGTTATATTAGATATTGATAAAATTTTGTTCCATCAAAGAAAATATATTTTTCTCTTTCAATTTCACCTATTATATGATTTTGATAAATAGAGGTTGTTTCAAGGAATTTTCTTCAGAATTATGCTAATGGAAAATTATTGGTTTTAATTATTTTGAATATTTGGTTTATTAAGACATTTGTTGAAGAATTTAGTACCATATTGTATTCATTTGTTTATGGATGGTTTGTTTATATATGATTGCAAAACCTAATATAAATTAAATTATATTTTTATATAAGAAAAATTATGGACTTTAACCATTATATTTTTCTTTCTTTCTTTTTTAATATTATTTAACCATTTTATTTTACTTTAATATATATTATTTTAAAGTTACCATTTAAACACAAATTTTAACAATCTGGTATTTAAGTTTAATATTCACCCATCTATATTTACCATTTTTTTTTTATCTTTTTTATTTTATGGAAACGGTTAGTACTTCAATTTAAAAGTTCTTATTGTTAATATATGATTAGAAATCATGTACTATTTATACCTTATAAGCTCCTCTAAAAGTTTAAGGGAATTAAATCTACGTGCACCTTGTAGATCATTTTCAAGCTTTTTTTTATCTTTTTTTTTAAAAAAAAAAATTGAATGATATTAATGTTCAGCATATATTAATCATTTGAATATTTTTGAAGTTTTGAATATTATTTAGAGATGTTTTTGAAGTTTTTAAAAAAAGTTCAAAGGTATTAATTAACCTTTTAAAAACTAAATAGTATATTTGAAACTTTTTGAATGTTTAATGGTACCTTTGAGACAAATAATCAACGATTTCCATCTAAAATTAAATATAAAGATATTTTCAACGGGTGTAGAATATTATTAAAACTTTTGAAAAATTAAATTTTTTTTTTTTTTTTTTTAAGACAAAGTCAAGTATTTTTATTGATTTAGTCTAAAACAAACCAAAAAAAAAAATTTAGACAGATATGTTGAAATAATTATTATGAAGGAGAGGGAGAGGAAAAAGAGGAAGATTGAAATTATTTATAAATATGTAGAGTTCAAAATTGAAGTAAATATTATTAAAATTGGTAGAATAAAAATATTTGAAAGGGAAAAAAGTTGTGCAGTGGTGAGTGATTGACGGGGTGGTTGGTCAATTCAAATGTTCCATAAAGTTTTAATAATAAGTTTGAACATCAATTCAAATGTTCCATAAAGTTTTCATAATAAGTTTGAACACCAAATTGTAACAATGAATGCCCCACTTTATATTCATGTACCAAATGATGGAAGGAGGGCAGTGCGGTCATACCCACTGCCCCACTTTTCCAATTTTTCCAATCCCACTGCTTTCTCCTCTCTCTTTTCTTTTCTTTTTTTTCTTTTTTTTTTTGTTCTATTTTAATAATGTATTGTTATATACCTAATTTTAGTTTTAAACTAAACGGATTAAATGATAATTTTAATGTAACAGAATATGTTTCCCAAAATTTATAAACCAAAAAAAGTAATAGAAATTAAATATTATTTTCAACATAATACTATCAAATTTTGTTATTAATTTAAATGACTCGACGAGTCAATTTTAAGGAGATATATCATTGATTAAAATATTAGATAATTGAATTATCTCTACTCTAATATATTATTAAATTTAAAATAAAATAAAACGACTTGGGTATATTTTTTTAATTGTAATTTTCTATATAATCGTTCAAAATATTATTTTAGTATTTAAACTTTTAAGTTTATCTGGTTTGATATATAAATTTTCAAATGGAATAATATTTTAACGTTTAAATTTTAGAAAAATACTCATTTTAATTCAAAATTTTCCTAATTCGTACTATAAAATTTATTTTGATGAGGAAAATTTCATATAATTTAATCATTAATAAATTAATAATAGTTTTTCACGTGGGAGAGGTTGGAGATGGAAGCTATTTGCTTATGCGTGCAAATTTTGATTTCGTGTCTCTCTCATCCATCTTTATCTTCCAAAAAATATATATAATAATGATATTAAATGTCAAAAATTTTGAAAAATCTTTCGTGATCGTTCACATATATTATAAAAAAAATAATCAAAAAGTCATCAATCATAAAATTGTTTTAAGTAAAGCATGTTTAACCGTTG
Source organism: Cucurbita pepo subsp. pepo (assembly GCF_002806865.2). NCBI lineage: Eukaryota > Viridiplantae > Streptophyta > Magnoliopsida > Cucurbitales > Cucurbitaceae > Cucurbita > Cucurbita pepo. Next base: position 9,528,825 of record NC_036641.1, on the reverse strand, counting down.
GAGTTTCTATGATTGAATTATCGTAAATAAAGGTATACCTTTTTGGTATAGACAGTAGCTTTCAATTATCATAAAAAAAAAATTAATTATTCTATTTTTTAATTTGCTCTTATTTCGATGTGTTATTCAGTTCATGTATCTCTTTTTCACGTTGGTATCATCACAATCGCCACGTGAAATTAAATATATATAAGAAACTATTGATGAATATCAATTTATAATATCAAAACTTTGACCGACTCGGATTGGATTGAATAAATAAAATTTTAGAAGCATATGAATTATTATAATAGATATTTGGAAAATAATGGAAGACTTTGTTTAGTTTGTTTGGTAAGTCTAAAAGAAAAAAATGGAATAAAAGTAGTGAAGTGAAATGAAAGTGGGAATTTTAATTATAATTATAATTGTTTTTATTTATTTATTTATTTTAATACAAAGCAATTATGTCCCTTGGTTTTGAATCTTTAACACGTTCCGTTGACTGACCGCCAACCTTGACTTTTCAAACCTTTCATTTAGTGGTACTTTTCATTTCCACGAAATTTCCTGTGAAACGACAATTTTTTCTATTAAATTATGAAACTCTTTTTTTTTTTTTAATTACAAAAAAAAAAAAATTAAAATTAAAATTAAAATTAAAATCCAATAATAAATATGAAATTAATACTATTTTCAAAAGTTCTAGATTCAACGGTTATTTTCTTTAATATAGTGATGTTCCACGTTGAAAACTACTTATAGGGGAGAATCTAACGTAATTAAAGAGCATGACTTTTGTGAATATTCAACGGACTTGTGGTTGTGCGGCACTCACTTTCCAACGACAAGTGAGCTAAGCCAATTCGTTCTTGCGTCGCCTACGACCAAGCGACGTATGCTCGAGCCTCTAGCCTCGGGTTTAAGAGAAGGTTCTAGAAATCAAGGGCAAAGAGAGATTTTTGAAATAGACGTTATATAAGCAAGCAATAGAGAAATAACAACCATATAACCTTGGGTAGGAAGAAGACACCACTGAGATAAGTAATTATGAAATCATTTATTGGTTGGATAGAGAAACGAAACATTTAAGTATGTAGAAACTTCTCCCTCCCTAGCTGCATTAAAAAACAGTGAGTCTAACAATGATGCGTAACAGATTAAAGCAAGTAATATTTACTAGTGGTGGGCTCGAACTTGTATTCGGTAAAGAAAAATATTGATATTGGATCTAGAAGTAGTTGTTGGATGATGGAAGTCCCACATCGACTAATTTAATGAATGATCATAGGTTTATAAGGGAAGAATACTAACTCCATTAGTATGAGGCCTCTTGGGGAAGCCTGAAGCACAGAGCTTATGCTCAAAGTGGACAATATCATACTATTGTGGAGAGCGGCGGTGGTAAAAGAAGAAGAGAATAAAGGGAGTTGAGGTCCATTTATATTAACCCTTTAAGAGGCGACATTTTCAAGCAAACATAAGCTTCGGCTATGACGCTTCCTTTTGCATTCACACCTTCAGCTGCAACTCCCAAACTCCAATAATAATCAGAATCTTTCGCAGCCGCCATAGCCGAAGAGCTATCAAACAACAACGCCAACACTTCATCATCTTCTCCACATGACGACGACGGCGTTTCTTTCTTCCCTTATCTTTTTTCTCGAAACCATTTCTTTCCTCCTCCTCCTCCTCCTCTGTTCCCACCATGTCAATTCCCAACTCTACCAACAAGAACACTCTGTTCTGCTCCGATTGAACCAGTTCTGGAAAAACCAAGCCCCAATCGCCCATTGGCGCTCTTCAAATGCTTCTCATTGTACATGGCCGGAGATTCAGTGCACTAACAACTCCGTCACTGCTCTGCTTTTCAGTGGCTACAATTTGAACGGAACCTTCCCTCCATTCCTATGCGATCTCAACAATCTCACCCAACTTGATCTTAACCTCAATTACATCGCCGATGGCTTTCCTACCACTCTGTACAGTTGTTCGAAGCTTAATTACCTCAACCTTGCGCGGAATTACTTCGACGGTCCAATTCCCGATGATGTCCACCGCTTGTCTCGCCTCCAATATCTTAATCTCGGCGGCAACAGCTTCTCCGGCGAAATTCCGGCATCCATTTCTCGGTTGGCAGAGCTTCGATCCCTTAACCTTTATGTGAACAAATTCAATGGGGGTTTCCCATCTGAAATCGGTAACTTGTTGAATCTGGAAGAATTACTGTTGGCTTATAATTCACTTCTGCTACCGGCGGAATTGCCCCCCAGTTTCGCCCAATTGAAGAAATTGAAGTTTATATGGATGACAGAAACGAACCTAGTGGGTGAAATTCCTGATTGGATCGGGAATTTGACCGACCTCGAGACGTTGAATTTGTCGGAAAACAATTTGACAGGGAAAATTCCCAGCAGTTTGTTTATGCTGAAGAATCTCAGTTTCGTTTATCTGTTCAAGAACAATCTGTCCGGAGAAATTCCGACTCGGATTGATTCAAAAAATATCGTAGAATACGACCTATCAGTAAATGATTTGACCGGGGAAATTCCGGCAGCTATCGGCGATCTTCACCAATTGAAGGCTTTGCTTCTGTTTTCAAATCGATTACATGGAGAAATCCCTGAAAGCATCGGACGTCTTCCAAAATTAGATGATGTCAGATTGTTCGATAACAGTTTAACCGGCACGCTGCCGCCGGATTTCGGCCGGAATTTGGTTCTCAGAAGTTTTCAGGTGGGCAACAATAAGCTTACTGGAAGGTTGCCGGAGCACTTGTGCTCCGGCGGTAAGCTCTTAGGAGTTACTGCATACGAGAATAATCTTAGTGGGGAATTGCCAGAGTCGCTTGGGAATTGCAACAGCTTGGTGATGATTGATGTTCATAAGAACAACTTTTCTGGGAAAATCCCGGTGGGTCTATGGATGTCTCTTAATTTGACATTTGTAATGATGAGCGACAATTCTTTCACCGGTGAACTCCCTGAGAGATTCTCAACGAATCTTGGGAGTTTGGAAATCAGTAACAACAAATTTTCAGGGAAAATCCCATCTGGGTTTTCTTCTTTATGGAATTTGACTGAGTTTCTAGCAAGCAATAACTTATTTACAGGACAAATTCCTGAAGAACTCACTGTTCTTTCGAAGTTGAACAAGCTCTGGCTCGATGGAAATCAACTCACCGGAGAGCTTCCACAGAATATCATTTCATGGAGATCATTGAACAATCTTAACCTCAGTCGAAATCGTCTCTCAGGTGTAATTCCAGATGAACTTGGTGGTTTACCAAGCCTTACTGATCTTGATCTCTCAGAGAATCAGCTTTCCGGGATGATTCCGACTCAACTAGGAAATTTGAAACTGAATTTCCTCAACCTCTCCTCAAATTTGTTGTCTGGGACAATCCCCTTGGCACTTGAAAACCCAATCTATCCCAGAAGCTTTTTGAACAATCCAAATCTTTGTTCAAACAACGCAGTTCTAAATTTGAATAGCTGCAATTTGAGATCTCAGAATTCAAGAACGATTTCATCGCAGCATCTTGCTCTGATTGTGAGCTTGGGCGTTATACTGTTCATACTCTTTATACTTGCTGCTGTGTTCACAACCAAAATCTACTGGAAAACTGGAAACAGAGAAGATATTGAATGGAAATTGACATCATTTCAAAGGCTGAATTTCTCGGAGGCAAATCTTTTATCTGGGTTATCAGAAAATAACGTGATCGGAAGTGGTGGATCAGGGAAAGTTTACCGGATTCCGGTGAATAATTTGGGCGATACAGTGGCCGTGAAGAAGATATGGAACAACAGAAAGTCAGACCACAAGCTGGAGAAGGAATTCATGGCGGAAGTGAAGGTTTTGAGTTCGATTCGCCATAACAATATAATCAAACTCCTCTGTTGCGTTTCCAGTGAAACTTCTCGGCTTCTCGTTTATGAGTACATGGAGAAGCAAAGCTTGGACAAATGGCTGCACAAGAGGAACTCGCCGCCGAGAATCACAGGTTCGGAGCCTGATTGCGGTATCCCCCTCGATTGGCCGACGAGATTTCAGATAGCGGTGGGGGCAGCACAAGGCCTCTGTTATATGCACCATGAATGCTCACCTCCGGTAATTCATAGAGACTTGAAATCCAGCAATATCTTACTCGATTCAGAACTCAATGCCAAAATAGCAGATTTTGGGTTAGCCAAGTTGCTGGTAAAACAGGGAGAAGCGGCTTCAGTTTCCGCCGTGGCGGGCTCTTTTGGATACATAGCTCCAGGTAAGAGACTTGCCCTGTTTCAACCCATCTAAGATACTGATTAGCTAAGCTGAAAGCTTGTTCCTTTCCTTGTGCAGAGTATGCTCAAACACCGAGAATTAATGAGAAGATCGACGTGTTTAGCTTTGGGGTAATTCTTTTAGAGTTGGCGACTGGAAAGGATGCCCTCAATGGCGATGAAGACTCGTCTCTGGCGGAGTGGGCTTGGGAGTGCATTCAACAAGGCAAGCGAATAGCCGATGTATTGGATGAAGATGTGAAGGAGCCGCATTATCTTGATGAGATGTGCAGTGTTTTTAAACTCGGAGTGATCTGCACTTCTAGTTTCCCAACTAACCGGCCAACCATGCACCAGGCTTTGGAAGTCTTGATCCGTAGTCGAACCTCGACACCCCGAAATCATGGAGAGAAGAAACTCGGATCGTGAAAGTATACCGAGAAATGATCACAGTTACTTGAAAAATGAACGGTCAAGGTTCTCTCCATATAACAGCTCAAGCTCACACCACATATATTATTCGCTTTGATTCGTTACTTATTGTCGTCAGCCTCACGACTTTAAAACACGTCTACTAGAGAGAGGTTTCCACACCCTTATAAGGATGTTTGGTTTTCCTCTCCAACCAACGTGGGATCTCACGATCCACCCCCTTGGAGCCAACATCTTCGGTGGACACCGTCTTGTGATTGGCTCTGATACCATTTGTAACGTGCCAAAGCGGACAATATCGGTTAGCAGTGAGCTTAAGCTATTACAGATGGTATTAGAGCCAGCCACCAAACGGTGCGAGACACTGGTCGGAGTAGGACTAGACCCTCTCCATAGTAGACACATTTTAAAACCGTGAGGCTGATGACAATAAGTAACTGACCAAATCAAACACGGCAGAAGACTAGAGCTGTTACACTCCAATAGTCTCACTTTTTACGATCAAGATTCACCATCACGTCGAGACTGGGGAGAACCCTGCACTCCAGCCACTCCTCAGAGCAGAAATGGCTATGGAGATGGCAGGTTGCCTTGGTTAGTCTGTAAATTTTGAATAACGAATCGATGTCATGTCTATTTTAGCTCAAAACTAGATGAGAACCACACTGATAATAAAATAGAGCTCGTTCAGCTCAAGCAGCCTAAACGGCTACACTTTGTTAACCTTCTCTTAGAGCATTTTCAGTTTCTCGTTTGGAAGCTTCATCGTGAAAGAACCATACCACCAAGTAAATGAGTATGGAACAGTGATGATACGATAAAACGGCAACCAGAAAGAACAATAAAAACGAAATCTTTTTTATTTGTATGCTTGATGACAGTTGCTATCATCTGTTGATGGATTGATCTAATTCGAAACGAGAATTTCAAGAGCTTGAAGAAACAACAACATATGATCCTAATTTATTCGACAAAGGAACTCCAGAAGGACGATTTCATCGGAGACGATCGGGTCCTCATTTATTAACCATGTCAAAGGAAAGGACTCGTGCCCCAACGACATCAACATCGGCTTCAACACCACAAGGATAGGGAGCCACTTCAATTTGTTGTGAGTCTTTTGCAGGCAACTCTAACACATAATTGATCCATTGCTGGAAAGCAATATGCTCTGGACCATAAAATGAACGACTTAAGAGTCATTGAAACGAGGAGCCTAAACAATATCAAGTAGTCAGAAAAGTAATACATGTTTCCATTTCTTTTGAGCTACCTTGGCTGGCATTGGACTCCTTTTTTCAGGACTCCTCTACCCCAAGATACTGGGAGTGTGATGCTGCGAGGAGGGCTGCTCCGATGCCAGAGCCATCGTTCGAGAGCTCGATCACAAAGTTCTCGGCAATTTCATCTCCCAGTAATTCCTTCAGTGTACTCTCTAAGGTGTTTCTAAATTTCGTGTAATGCTCAAATAACCCTCCATCCACAGCTATGACAGATTTCTGGTTATCCCCATCTTTCGGGGTGTCTCTTCCCAATTTCCTGATAATCCCGTAAATCCCAGCAGCCGATAAGCGTGCCCCACGAGTTGCAACAATGTTGCATAGCTCAAAAATGATTTTTCTCATCGGGAGGGGGCTGTTAGATACCTGACACAAAAGAGCAAATTAGAAGGTCAGCAAAAAGCGTTCGTTCACGTGTCATGGATCGACAGATTCAAATGACCAAGCAAATTGATCAACTGGTTCCTGAAAATGAGCTGTTTATGGAAAGAACTGAGAAGAATGGGAATTGAATCTGAACCTCCAAAATGTCGTTCAGCTTGCTTCCGATAACTTTCAGGTCTGGAGATGTGTCGTGATGCATAGCAGACATGTCAGGAGTCCTGCATAAATATCAACAAAAAATTAACACAATAATTACGGGTCGTTTCGATCCGTTGAGTCAAAACCAACTTAGTAATTGTGGTTTGTTTCTGTTCAAAAATAAATAAATGAATGCACACATGTGAACTCCTCCATTCTACAAATGAAATAATGAAAAAGGCAACATTGTGAATGGCCTGTATTTACACCAACAATTAGTTCAGCAATTTGTTTTTCTTTTTCCTTTACACTTTTGGAGACGAGACGAGGCGTCGGTTTGACGGCCTGCTACAAGTGAGCAAGAGCAATACCTGAGAATGAAAGGTATTTTGAGTTTAGGGGGAACAACATCACCAAAAAAGGCAGCTTCTTCAGCCATCCTGCATAGAACTCTACGAACTATCTCTCCTAGATACATACCAGATATTATCTTCTCAAAAATCTGAAAGATGGCCACAAGATACATATTATGGACTGTATAGGAAAGTGATTTTGTAATGAAAAGGACTACAAGAAGAATAGCTTGAAGAAAAGAGGAGCATTACCTGTTCCCCAGGGTTTAAACTTTCCAAATCTAGAGCATGATCATATTCGGTGAGCGGAAGATGAGAAGACCGAAAGTTACCCCATTCCATGTTAATAACCTATTGTTTTGAAAGAATGTTAGTCATGGAATATAATGAATAGAGCCACTATAACGGTTCATTGTCCTCTTTGGGTTTTCCCTTTCAGGCTTCCCCTCAAGGTTTTTAAAACGCATCTATTAGGGAGAGGTTTCCACACCCTTATAAAGGGTGTTTCGTTCTCCTCCCCAACTGATGTGGGATATCACTGGGTTGGACCGCGGGTTGACACAGTTCTATCCACATCTCCATTAATCACCGGGTTGACACAGTTCAAAAGTTACTCTTACTAACCATCTCTCCTGATTGAGGTAGAAGGCCTTGCCATTTAGGAATTGCATGTGCTCGCTCGACATACGCTGCATTTGTTCCAGTTCCCAGAATCACGGCAGCAATAACATTATCATTGTTATATCTGCCTCCAGCTAATGTGCCAATTGTATCATTTACCTGAATCAGATGGAGTAGTTAGAATGTACAACATAATGCGGGGAGAAAACCCGCCTCATAAAGATCTAGGAGATAAAGAACAAAGGGCAATACCAAAGCTGCCACTCGCATATCCAATCCAATTTTTTCCATGGCCTTTGTTATTTCTGCTACCACATCTTCCCCAACCTACATCAATATCATCCAGACGAGATGAGAAATGTTCTACACTTGGAAGTCATAAGTAAGATAGATTGCACAAGAGATAACGTTTACAGCCAACCACGCAATCTAGAAAGTGTTTAGTACATTACATTAGCAAACGAAAGCATTATTCATAAATTAACGAATCGGGAATAGTGCTTCAACAGGATCAATATCCAAATCACTTCTCAGTTCTTCAGTCGTTTTAATTTTCAGTAAAGAAATCTTAAAGTTACCAAAGCTTGCAAGGAATTTCAGTTCTTTCATTGATCAGGTAATTTCTTTGTCTGTTTTTTTTTTTCCATCAATCTAACGATTGTCGTAGGCACTTTAAACTCCTAATGATAAGAACAAAACAGTCAACCACCTTATTAGTCCATTTCCTGTCGCAATGAAATCAAAGCATAGATGACTTTCCAGTTCAAGATTACGACTACATAAAGAGGAAAATGCACTAAGATAGCACAAGTTTCGACACCCTAAAAGGTATAAAGAATAGCTTTCAGGTTTAATGTTCTTGACATATAATTTGATTCCATTCTTAGGGGTATCATATATTTTAAAAACAAATAGTAATTGATGGTTGTACTAAGCAACACAATGATAATAGATATCAAGGTAACAAGTACTAACTGCGTCCTCGATGTTGAACCCCTTTGTCCACTTTATAAGTGTCCCCGAGGCAATCGATGTTTGTTTAACCGGGAAAGAAAATGTAAAACCCAGCTCTCTTTGTCTACCAGATACTGGGTGGAAGCCATCACCTTCTTCTTCAACAAACTTTGCAAGTGCTTCAGCTATGAAACCAAATAAGGCCTGAAAAACATTCTTTAATCAGTTCTGAGAACTTAAACATAATAAACTTGGTAAGAGGAATACTAACCTCTGAAGATCCGGTCATTAAATGCGGAGGGATCGAAACTTCAACAAATTCTTTCCTGGCAACCCGTTCTTCCTTTCCTCCCAACTGCACACGCAACACACGGAAGTTTGTGCCCCCAAGATCTAATGCGTAGAACACCCCCTTCTCGTCCCTAACAAAAATGAGAGACAACATCTTTGCTTCAGTTTTTGTAGCAATGGAAAAAGATCTAATGGTGGAGATTACATCAAACACCAGTAAGTAATAAGTTTACAATCAATACTTGAGCATTCTAACTTGTACAAGATTTTTCCAGCATGCCATTTGGTGCAAGATTCTTCAGAATAAAATCTAGAACAAACGAGAGGGGGGTAAAAGACTATAGCTACGCTGAACAATCTCTACATATAAAACACATATCTGAATTGCCAGATTGCTTGAATGGGGTTATGTTGGTGTTCTTGTTAACGTTTACCATTCAATTTCATGAAATTCGAACTTGTTCAAGCCAACCAGTTCAGATAAAACTAAAGCTTCCACCTTAATCCCAAACCTTCTTATTGAAATTCCTACCAATTTACATCAGGAACCCAAAAAAAAAAAAAAAAAAAAACAACTTCCAGAGTCATGTATAAAGTGATTCAGAACAAAAGGGCATGAAAAAGTGGAAAAGACGAAGGAGATAAAATTACCCAGTGGGAAGATTATCCACATAGCTAATAAGCATCTTGAGCTTACTTCCGCCCTCAGATGCGAGGCCAGCATGCATCTCCACAGCCATAGCATCCGCGACTTGCTTCAGCTTTTCAATCGGAGTTTCACACTTCTCCTCAAACTCCTTCAAGATACCCATAGCTCGACTCCACTTCCCGCAGTTCTTCACCCGCTGCCGCACCACCAAAGCCGCCGCCGTACAAACAGCAACAGCGCAGACCACACCCGCTCCCACTACCACCTTCTTCATCTCGAAACAGACAGGCGTCGATTAGATTGAGACCCAGAAGATTTCCACCCTCAAAACTAGAAACCCCGAGGTTTCCGATCGGAAAAATGCTCAAGTGATCAGAGATTCATTCGAGGTTTGGAAGAAGGCTTTTAAAATTAAATAAACCGATAAAAATCGAAGGAAAAGAAGGAAATGAAGTTCCCGGGGATGGAAGGGAACTTGGGAACTGGATTGCCCAGTTATTTTGCTTGGCTATTTAGTCTCGCAATTTGCAGGGGAATTACTTGAATGAGAATGAAAAGAAATTGAAATTCAGATTGTTTTCGAATTTGGATTTGCAGAATCATGTGTTTGTGGTTCGGCTTCGGAAATTGGACAAGTTTTGACTCAGAATTACACTTCTGACCTGTCGTTTACCAATACCATTTGCCCCTCAGGAACCAAATCCACGTGGATCACTTTCCTTCTTTGCCACCTGTCTAATTCCACCTCAGCATTTCCTACTAACAACCATTACATACTAAATTACCTAAATCCCATTTCTATTTTATCTAAATTTTAACTTTTTTATTTTATTATCAATTTTTTTTTAATTTTATATTAAAGATTATTAAAGATTATATTAAAAAATTACATTACTTTTAGAAAAATAAAAAGGAGGCGGTTTGTTAATATTATTATTCAACTTGTACCTATTTTAATTATTTTACCAACAATAAATTATACATTTTTTGACTTTTGACTATATGCCAACCCATTTCAAATTAGATTATATAATTAATTACCATATTAAATTGCAAATTAGATCCCTATAATTTCAGATTTTTTTAATCATAAAATTAAATTTGTAATTTAATTATTCCAAGCTTTTTGCAGAGAAATTCTTTGGACATTTCGGAAAATACAAGGTATTGAAGCTGGTGGGCTTCCAGTTGATTCCAGGAGTGTTTAAGGAAAAATTAAAGAATAATAATAAAATAGAACACCATTTTTCAACCATTTTAGTTATTTTGAGTTACAAATTTCTTAAACTCCATCCAATCTGGCTAATGCTGCATTGCCCACCAAACATGGGCCTATAAGCCCAATAATCAGCCCAAAAGTAAACTCCCTTGGTCCATAAGTCAAATGTAAATGGGCCCAGCCCAAATACTCCAGCAATTCAAAATGTTAAAGAGAAAAAGATGGAAAGTTTTGCTAGTCACGTTGGAAATATTTAAATAAATAAATAAATAAGAAGCATATTTCATGCATTAAATTACCAGAAGCACTAAAGTTTAATGCTTATCCATATGTATATGTATATATTAAAAATGAGAGGTTGCAATCTTGACTTTGTAAAAAAAAGCATGAAATGCAATGTAATAAAGAAAATACCACATTTCATCCTTTTTAATCTTTTGTTGTTTCTATGTACCGTAACAAGCATGCTACCTTAGCTGCATTCCCCATGTTATCTCTACTTTTCTCTAATCTTTTAATCCTCGTTCTAACCCCACACCGTTTTTGTTTCTCTCCCTTCTTTAACATCTTCTGTATTGCATCTCGCATTAGATGGGGAGAGAAACAAATCATTTGTTATAAAGGTATGGAAATGTAGCGACCCCAAAGAGGATAATATTTGCTAACAGTGGATTTGGGTCGTCACAAATGGTATTAGAGCCAGACACCGGACGATGTGTCAGCCTTCTTGCTGTTCCCCGAAGGGGGGTAGACACAAGGCGATGTGCCAGTAAGGACGCTGAGCTCTGAATTGGGGTGGATTGTGATGTCTCACATCGGTTGGGGAGGAGAAAAAACTACCCTTTATAAGGGTGTGGAAACCTTTCCCTAGGCGACGCGTTTTAAAGTCTTGAGGGGAAGCCCAAAAGAATAATATCTGCTAGCGGAGGAGGATCTAAGTCATCAGATGGTGCGAGGCACTGGTCGAAGTAGGACTAGACCCTCTCCACAAGGTTAAAAGTACAAAGACTTTAAACTCGAAAAATCTAATAAAATAAGTTATCATTACAATAAATTATGATTATGCGTATCCTAAATGGAAAACAACAAAATAAATAAATAAATAAATAAAAATATAGGGTTATTTTTAATATAAGCAAGGATGTGGTGGTTGTTTATTTACTGAACTGCTAAATGTGTTTTTTTTTTGGTTGCTTAATTTGTCAACCTAAGATAATGTTATATATATAATACCAATTTCGGTGATGAATAAATGGGTATTTTTATATTAAGCTTTGTTAGGGGGGAATTTTATAATGTTTGACCATATAGAAAAACGTATTGATAGGATTTAAATTGGAATTTGAATACTGACAAAATAATGATATAATTATTTTTGTTGAATTAGATGCAACACAAAAAGGGTAATTGTGGTGGGAATTATGTAGCATGCATGTGTGCCTATCGTACACCTCACCTTATTTGCATTATACAAAACGTTTTAACGTTAATTCAGTATACGAACAACTACGTCCAAAAATATGCTTCCACAACCCACGTGTCTCTTCATTTAGGGCGCAATGTACTTTGGTGCTTCACCCTGTCTCCTTCGTCCACAACTACTTAGAATATTCATCCTATTGATCGAGAGACATAGGTAAGGTATTCCCTCTCCCACAAACCTCCCACCATAGAGAAGAGATATCGACATCTGGGTATCCTTGATCACCATTCCCTTTTACCTGAACTAGCCGAGAGAGATTAACCTGTACTACCTACATATTCTAACATCCAAACCAAAACTCTCTTTATATGGAAAGGATAACACGGTGTTAGTATAATTGAATTTACCATAAATATACGAGTTCTTTCCTCATTCTAAATATCTCGCTTGTGGTTTTAGTTAACCTAGTGCACGTGCATCCATTTCTAATTTTATAATATTCATTTTTTTTCCATGTCATTCCATTAATTTAATAATATTTATTTATTTTATGGAATAAGAGATTAAATCCATTTGTAACCGTTAAAGATTGAGGGGAAAAAATGGAAATATTTAAAAATAATAATAAAAATGGAAAAGTAGATCCAAAAAGGGACATTTGTAGGCTTGTAGTTGAAGTTGATGGGCAAAGGCAAGCCACGTTAATCTTTGATTTCAAGCATCACAACACCTTTCATATTTTTCTCCATTTATTTTGAATTATTGGAAAATAAAAAATATCTCCAAATTCCAATATAAACTATCTAAATTTAAACAAATATTCAAACCAAAATACAGCTGTGTAAGTAAGAGAAGAAGAAAAAAAAAAGAAAAAAAAAAGAAAAAATTGAAGGGCTGTGGTTGCAGAAACGGGGGGAAGAAGGCGCCTCCGTTATAGAAACATTTCACACTCAAGTGCAACAACAGCCAGTGGGTAATGAAAGGAAACGATAACGTTTTGGGGGAAACGAGTGGGTATCCTTCTCCCGTTTATCCTCCTCCTATCCCGTTTCTCCATTTGTAGTCTTCCCAAACGACACTCCAATTATACATCCCGAAACATTTCGACACGTCGGAATTAGAAGAGAAGAGAGAGATTAGCGAGTTTTGTTATGAAAGTCAATGAATTGGTGAGTAGATTGGCATGCATTTTGGGCAACCTCATATTAATGTCTTTACTCAGCCGACTTCCAATACGAGGGACAGAACATGGAGTGAACAATTCTATTTATTCCAACCCTTTTGACTTTTAACAATACTTCTATATATATATGTATATGATCCCATGCTTTTTAGGATAATAATATATATATATATATACAAACACTGCAATATTGACTACTACTATCAGGCGAAACAGAATTTGGATCCAAATTTAGCTGATGGTTTGGAGGACGTTAAAAGGGGTTGCACATTTTGGGCTATAAATACATTAGGGTCAGCCCCCTTTGTGGTACGCCCACTCTCACACACATCTCCCTCCCTCTCCGACACTCCTTTTGACAAATTGAGCTTTTTCGGCTCTGTCTGTACTCCCACCTGTACGTCAAAACACAACACTCACCTGCATTCCTGCACTTCCCTTCCCACTTCCGCTTCTTCTAACCAAACATTCTTCTTCTTCTTCTTCTTCTTCTTCTTCTTCTTCTTCTTCTTCTTCTTCTTCTTCTTCTTCATCATGTTTCAATCCCACCTCAACCTAGCCCTTCATCTTTTATCCTTTGTCAAACACCAAAATCCTGACCTTCACTCTAAGCCCCCCTCGCTACTTCCTTCATCTGCCATTGATATCATCTCTGAAGCTAAATCCCTGTTCTGTCTCGCTTTCCCTATTGCTCTCACCGCTCTCATTCTCTACTCCCGCTCCATTCTCTCCATGCTTTTTCTCGGCCATTTGGGTGACATGGAACTCGCTGCTGGCTCTTTAGCCATCGCCTTCGCCAACATCACTGGCTACTCTGTTTTGTCGGGCCTCGCTCTCGGCATGGAGCCACTCTGCTCCCAAGCCTTCGGCGCTCACCGCCCTAAGCTCCTCTCCTTAACCCTCCATCGCACTGTCATTTTCCTCCTCGTTTCCTCAATACCCATTTCGTTTCTCTGGCTCAATATGTCCAACGTCCTCTTATTCCTCCACCAAGATCCCACCATCACCAAATTAGCCCATACTTATTTACTTTTTTCCCTTCCCGATTTGCTCTCTAATTCCTTCATTCACCCAATCCGCATTTACCTTCGAGCTCAGGGTATAACCCTCCCTGTAACTCTAGCCTCCCTCGTCGGCTCCTTCTTCCATTTCCCCATTAATATCCTCCTCGTTTCCCACTTCCGCCTCGGCATCGCCGGCGTCGCTGCCGCCTCCGCCGCCACTAATTTCGTCGTCCTCATTTTCCTAATCCTCTACATCTTGATTTCTCGAATCTTTGCCCCCACGTGGACCCCACCCACCCGCGAGTGTCTGACTGGCTGGACCCCACTTCTGAAACTCGCCGCTCCCAGCTGCGTCTCCGTTTGTTTGGAGTGGTGGTGGTATGAGATCATGATCATTCTCTGCGGTCTCTTGACAAACCCCAAAGCCACCGTAGCATCCATGGGGATCTTGATTCAAACCACATCCTTGATTTATATCTTCCCATCCTCTCTCGGGTTCGCCGTTTCCACTCGGGTCGGTAACCAACTCGGAGCCAACCAACCCGGTCGAGCCAAATTGTCCGCTGTAGTCGCAGTGTTTATAGCCGTAATCATGGGCTTGTCGGCGACTACGTTCGCCGTGTCGATACGAAACGTATGGGCCCGGCTTTTCACTAACGACCTCGAAATCATACGGTTGACATCAATGGCGTTACCCATTTTGGGGCTATGCGAGATCGGAAACTGCCCCCAGACAGTGGGCTGCGGTGTTCTGAGAGGCAGCGCACGACCGTCGACGGCCGCACGTATAAACCTGAGCGCTTTTTACATAGTGGGGATGCCAGTAGCAGTCGGGCTGGGAATTGTCTTCGGAGTCGGGTTCTCGGGTCTATGGTTGGGCCTATTGTCAGCCCAAGTGAGTTGCGCTGGGCTGATGCTATACGTAATCGGAAGCACCGATTGGGACTTACAAGCGGAGAGGTCGAAGGAGTTAACAACATCCGACGTCGTTTTACACGAAGACGTCCAGGAAAATACTCCTCTGACTTCTGTAGTAGTGTCATGAAAACACCAAACCCTAAATTCAATTTTTTGAAAAAAAAAGTTTTATTTTTATTTATAAAAAAAAAAAAAAAAAAAAAAAAAGGAAGAAGAAGCTCTATTTAATCTTTTTAATGATAATTTATGAGGGCTTGAGAAAGTCTTGAAAAAAAAAAATGATGGTAGTACCATTTATTTTCTATTGCAGAATTTTGATAGAGCCTCGACCCTAACTTCAAAGCCATTACACCCTTGACCCTAACTTCAAAGCCATTACACCCTAGACCCACACAAATTGTTCTATGATATCAATCATGTTATTATTTCCCTCGCGTGTGGTATATCCCGTAATTGTATGTAAACAAAAAAAAATTAATTAATTAATGGTAATTTACATCATTATTATTATTATTATTTATTAAATGTAATTTTAGGAACTGGGTAAATGAGGAGCAGATAATCCAACGGTCTGGCATGTTTGAGACAGAAATGTTGGGGAAAATGAGTGGTCATTTTCGTTTTATATAAAGGAAAAAACGACAAGCCTGAAGACTGAAAACTGAAGCCTAAAAGCCTGTAAGCTGCAACCACATCAAATCACCTTTCCTTATTTTTATTTTTTTTTTTTATTTTTTTTTTTTTCCTTTTTTCTGTAAATGCTGGGTTGCTTCCCATTTCAAATTTGATATTTAATGGTCATTTCTTAAACAGGACATTTAATGGATGGATACCGTTAGTAAAATTGGTATATTAGATTCTGGTACTGAGCTAGTTGAAATGGACATTTTATTTTGTCTTCTTGCTGCCATTGCAACACCACTGGATCTTGAGTGGGAGGTCAAGGTGTTCACTGTGCTTGTCTTCTTCTTATCCCCTCCCCACACATGGGTCCCATTCCATATCACTTCCATGTTTCTTCATTTAGCACTTCAATGCATTTTAGTTCTCCATATTTACGTCCAATCTGGAGCGTGGGTGAGTGTTACTCACAAATTTAACCTCATACTACAACAATTCATAGCTTTCCCAGCGCTGAAAAGTTCTAAGTGTGTGGACAAAGATTACCCTCGTGCATAAAATGCCATGTCTCTGCCCACGCAACTTGATGGTGCCTCTGCCAAAGCTTTGTATTTTCTGCGTCCATAGTTCTTTACTAACAACTTCATATACGTACAACACACCATTTTCGATTGCGTGGGTCAAAACCAAACATAATGCATAATCATCCTATCAAAAGCTACACGAATCAAACCAAATTACGATCTATGGAATGAGTATCGTCTGGCTGTTGTTTTTGTGAATGGACATGCACGACATTCTTCTTAGATTGTTCAGTGTTCTTAACTAAGGTGCAATGATGTCGTTCAAGTCCACTACTTTGAACTTATTTGGTATTTACGTGCTTGAAGAAACTTGTATCACAATCTTTTTACAAAAACTAGATAATTTAATAACTCTATGTAAAAATTATTAAATTAATTGTTACATAGTCTAAATTTTGGCTTTCATGTCGTTTTAAGCTAGTTGTTTTGTAATGTAATAATTTATATTTAACTTAAAACAATTTAATTAATGTTAAGAAAGATTAATGAAGGGTTTGTTTATAAAGATAATTATGAAAGATGATAGGAAATGAAGAGCCGTCCGTCCGTACACAAACACAAAGACAAATGGCTGTATGTTCGAAAGTCAACCTATCAAATCCAACAAAATTCTAAGTCACAGCTTTCTTCATTATTACATATATGTTCATAATATTCCATTTTCTCTTCATTGAAAATAATTTTAAATATATTTGTTGGAAAAAATAGAAGGTAACAAAACGACAAATGAAATTATTCAAAACTTTATGTTAAAGGAAAAAAAATAAAGTTTCTAGTGAGAGATAATTGATTTTGGAAATCATGAATGATTAAATATTAAATCATAAATTATTTTACCTTCGAAACTAAAAAATAAAAAATAAAATTATAAGATAAGATTAGATGTGAGTTGGCGTGATCGGATACCATATAGATAAGATTGTATTTAAATCTTATCGAATCAAATTAAATTTAACTTTAAAATTATACGAATTATATATTTATATAATTGAAAAAACATATAATTAATTAAATGTACTTCTTCCTATTTGACTTTTAATTTATTGATTTGTTTCATAGATCATCCAATGGCATTGGTGTAGGGGTGTGTTGACTTTGATGCACATGTCAACTTTCATCCGTCTATTTAATCTAATGAAGAAAAAATGTCAACCATACTTGGTACTTTGCATGTAGAGTTTATTTTGAAAATTAACAATAAAATGACAAATCCAAAGAGAGAAGATCTAAGNAAGCTAGTTGTTTTGTAATGTAATAATTTATATTTAACTTAAAACAATTTAATTAATGTTAAGAAAGATTAATGAAGGGTTTGTTTATAAAGATAATTATGAAAGATGATAGGAAATGAAGAGCCGTCCGTCCGTACACAAACACAAAGACAAATGGCTGTATGTTCGAAAGTCAACCTATCAAATCCAACAAAATTCTAAGTCACAGCTTTCTTCATTATTACATATATGTTCATAATATTCCATTTTCTCTTCATTGAAAATAATTTTAAATATATTTGTTGGAAAAAATAGAAGGTAACAAAACGACAAATGAAATTATTCAAAACTTTATGTTAAAGGAAAAAAAATAAAGTTTCTAGTGAGAGATAATTGATTTTGGAAATCATGAATGATTAAATATTAAATCATAAATTATTTTACCTTCGAAACTAAAAAATAAAAAATANGGTGCAATGATGTCGTTCAAGTCCACTACTTTGAACTTATTTAGTATTTACGTGCTTGAAGAAACTTGTATCACAATTTTTATACAAAAACTAAATAATTTAATAACTCTATGTAAAAATTATTAAATTAATTGTTATATAGTCTAAATTTTGGCTTTCATGTCGTTTTAAGCTAGTTGTTTTGTAATGTAATAATTTATATTTAACTTAAAACAATTTAATTAATGTTAAGAAAGATTAATGAAGGGTTTGTTTATAAAGATAATTATGAAAGATGATAGGAAATGAAGAGCCGTCCGTCCGTACACAAACACAAAGACAAATGGCTGTATGTTCGAAAGTCAACCTATCAAATCCAACAAAATTCTAAGTCACAGCTTTCTTCATTATTACATATATGTTCATAATATTCCATTTTCTCTTCATTGAAAATAATTTTAAATATATTTGTTGGAAAAAATAGAAGGTAACAAAACGACAAATGAAATTATTCAAAACTTTATGTTAAAGGAAAAAAAATAAAGTTTCTAGTGAGAGATAATTGATTTTGGAAATCATGAATGATTAAATATTAAATCATAAATTATTTTACCTTCGAAACTAAAAAATAAAAAATAAAATTATAAGATAAGATTAGATGTGAGTTGGCGTGATCGGATACCATATAGATAAGATTGTATTTAAATCTTATCGAATCAAATTAAATTTAACTTTAAAATTATACGAATTATATATTTATATAATTGAAAAAACATATAATTAATTAAATGTACTTCTTCCTATTTGACTTTTAATTTATTGATTTGTTTCATAGATCATCCAATGGCATTGGTGTAGGGGTGTGTTGACTTTGATGCACATGTCAACTTTCATCCGTCTATTTAATCTAATGAAGAAAAAATGTCAACCATACTTGGTTCTTTGCATGTAGAGTTTATTTTGAAAATTAACAATAAAAATGACAAATCCAAAGATAGAAGATCTAAGAATTTGTTATATCCAAATATACTATTTTTTTTTATTTAAAAAAAATCATAATTTGACTTTTTCCATTGTCAAACCTAATAGCATTTATTAAATTGATTGAAAAAAGAAATGTCAAATCAAAGTAATTTAATTTATATAACACCCAACACGTAACACATTAGAAACGTAATTTTGATTTATTTATTTTGTTAAACTATTTCCTTTCCGTATTTGACTTCTAGAAGCTTTGGGGGTTTGAGATAAATTAAATTATAATTAAAACCAATAATATTATTTGAATTGGAAGGAAGGTTCTTTTGATTAATAATATAAGTCACATTCATTTTCTTCCATTTTTCAGATACAAATGGAAGAAAATTAAGCAAATTCAATAAATAAATAAATAAATAAAACAGGCATGCCCATTACGACAGATTATCATCTAAGCACGATGGAAATGCAATTGTTATTATTATTATTATTATTAGTTTGATGAATAAAAATAATAATATTTAGGGTTCCTGTTCTAAATACCCAATTAAGATCTATTGACCAACCATAACAATAACAATACAATACTGTCTTATTAATGTCAACTCATATAGGAAAATAATAATAATAATAATAATAATAATAATAATAATAAGCTTGGTGTGTCACGCTATTAATTAATAATTTGAACAATATAAATAAATAAATAAAAAGGATAAAATCTTTATATCTCAATAAATACCCCACCATTATCGTATTCAAGTGTGTTTATGTGGCGAATTAACAGCTTGAATTTTTTTTTTTTTTGAATTTTTAGGAATTATCAATTCTCCTTTTATTATGTTTTTTTAATAAGATATTTAGATTGTGTCCCTTGTTATTATGATAAGTCATAAGGTGCACTACTTTTTGTTTTTTAATATATTAGTTTTTTTTTTANTAAAAAGGAAAATATGTAAATAAACAAACCTGCGATATATATTTATTTATTTATTTCCTCTTTTTCGAGTTATCGTCTTTTTTAACAATTGATTTTGGAAATATATTTATTGAAATCTGTTTTTGGGCCTTTGTCAATAAAAATGGACTGGTTGGCCCAATACGTGCACGTTTAAGTCCATAAGCCCAACTTCAGTTAATAATTTGAAGGCCCAANTATATATATATATATATATATATATATATATATATATATATATATATATATATATATAATTTGACTTGGATTAAAGTCGGCTTTAGAAAGGGGTGAAATAAATAAATAAATAAATAAATAAATAAAAACATATAATAAAGCAGCCTACCCTTTTATGAGTTTCAAAAGGTATAAAATAATTTAACATATGAATATAAACTAATTTATTTAGTACATGCCTGTTACATATCCGAAAAGGTATAAATATATATTTTTAAAAAGGAAAATATGTAAATAAACAAACCTGCGATATATATATATATATATATTTATTTCCTCTTTATCGAGTTATCGTCTTTTTTAACAATTGATTTTGGAAATATATTTATTGAAATCTGTTTTTGGGCCTTTGTCAATAAAAATGGACTGGTTGGCCCAATACGTGCACGTTTAAGTCCATAAGCCCAACTTCAGTTAATAATTTGAAGGCCCAAAGCCCAATATAATCGACCCAATAGTGAAAGAATGGATGAAAATATTTAGAAAGTGAGAATATATTGGAAATATTGCAATATGGAAGTTTACTCATACCCTTTAAATTTTTAAAACATATGTATATGTATATATATATAAATAAC
Source organism: Cucurbita pepo subsp. pepo (assembly GCF_002806865.2). Lineage (NCBI taxonomy): Eukaryota > Viridiplantae > Streptophyta > Magnoliopsida > Cucurbitales > Cucurbitaceae > Cucurbita > Cucurbita pepo. The sequence goes on along the minus strand of NC_036641.1, from coordinate 9,508,116 downwards.
GACTCATGCCCAAAATTTACATCAATATTCAGAATCCGAATTCGAGGCTTAATAGTCTTGGCATGAGTCACGTTGCTTACTCCTCACTTCCAGGAGTGAAAACTATCTTCATAAACCAACACGAATTTTAATCAATCCAGTATGTTTTATCCTCACATACATTTACCCTAAGAAAATTTTCAAGAGATCACCGAACATAAAATTGATTCAAGCAAAACACGTTTAATTATGAAGTGTTTATGATTAAAACACTTAAAAGGAAGGAGACCCGGTTCGTATAAGTAGTGACTTTTTAATTTTTTAAGATCGTTCTTATTTAGACGTGGTTTGAATTCATTGATTTTGAACCTATAAAGAGTGAGCAAGAAGAAATATGTAAATAAAGATCCTCCCTCCCAAGGAAACCTACTCATTAGTTAAAAACGGGGCTTTACCTTTCTCTTTACTCGAACGTAACGTCTTCTCTAGGTTGTTTAGGGTTTATGTTTACTAGAATGGGAGGAAAAGTAAAGAAGCCAAAAGGAATGAAATGAAAAGAAGGAAACTTAGGCATGGCTGAAATTAGAAGCTATGAACTCCTGTCACCAGGGACAGGCTGGAGATTAATAATTTGGAAATCAAGCCTTATTATATCTATTATAATCAAAATTAATATTAGTATTTATAAAGGCTCCAATTAAAATTAATGAATAAAAAAGAAGGAAAGAAAAAAAGAGAGAAAAAAAAATGATATTGTATAAAATAGGAATTAAAATCCCAAACATATTATTATATTATATGATTAAACCAAATCAAACAACATAGTTCCCCGTGAAACATAGGAATGAGAAGAATGTTGTAGAAATTAATGATGTTTTTTAATGTTTTAAAATTATTTAGAAAAAGAATTTATTTATTTATTTATTTATTAAAAATATTATTGAAAACGATGTAATTGAAATGACAAGGCTGTGGATAAAGTACATTCTTATTATATCAACCTTTACCATCATCTTTAACCTGCCTTTCCACACTTTGCTGACAATCCTCTTCTATATAATTATTATTTTATTATTATTAAAAATTAATTTTATTTCAATTTTCCAACATAGGGTTCAAAACACCCATTTGGATTTTATATCGTAAATAAATAAATAAATAAATAAGAAATTCACAAGACGCCAGTTTGCCTCAGGGGTTGTCTTTGTATTTTTCTCTTTACAACGGCACGTCCCTCCATAAAGTAGAGAGAGAATAATGTGATATTTTATATTATTTTTTTAAATTAATATATTATTTTTGTTCAAACATCCAACAAATTGTTACCCAAAATTCGAAAAATATTAAGATATTACGAATATTCCCAACAGGTAATTAAAAATTATAATTTTGAAATAAGAAAAATATTTTTTTTTTTAATTTTTTATTTTTAATTTTTAATTTTTATTCCCAGGATTTGGAACTTTTCGAATCTGCCATTGATAACGATATCTATCTTATAAGGATGCAGGAATCTTAGCGTTTTTTCTAACCCTCACACTGCTACGCTCTCCTCCTCACCTCCTTTCTTTGTGCATACTCTGTTTTCAACTTCACTTCTTCTTCTTCTTCTTCTTCTTCTTCTTCTTCTTCTTCTTCTTCTTCTTCTTCTTCTCTGTTTCTTCTGCCAACAATGGGGAGAGCCACCAGATGGCTGAAGAACTTGTTTGGGGTTAAGAAAGAAAAACAACCCACCATGGAAAATTCCACCTCCGCCTTCATGAAGGATAAGAACCCCACTTCTAATTTCGTCGGAGACGCCCAACTCTGCAACAATCCGGCTACAATACCGCCCAATTTATCCGCCGCTGAGGCCGCTTGGCTCAAATCCTTCTACTCCGAAACAGAGAAGGAACAGAGCAAGCACGCTATAGCAGTCGCTGCAGCCACTGCTGCTGCTGCTGATGCTGCGGTTGCTGCAGCACAAGCTGCCGTGGCTGTTGTCCGGCTCACTAGCCATGGGCGAGGTACTATGTTCGGTGGCGGCCGAGAGAGATGGGCCTCTGTCAAGATTCAAACTTGCTTCAGAGGGTTTCTGGTGAGTGGTTTAATTTCTCTGTTTTTTTTTCGTTTGAGCATTATGGTTACGGAATTTGTTTAAGAATTTGGGGCCTTTTGGAGCTTTGAAATTAGGCGAGAAAAGCACTGAGAGCGCTTAAAGGACTGGTGAAATTACAGGCGCTTGTGAGAGGATATTTGATTCGTAAACAAGCAACGGCAACTCTTCATAGTATGCAAGCTTTAATCAGAGCTCAAGCCACCGTTCGATCTCAGAGAACTCGCAGATTTGAACTCCAAGCTCGAAAATCAACGGTGAATACTTAATTTCTTTTTGGAATTCGTCATTTGTAGTTACTGTTTAAACCCCAAAAATTGAATTTCTTTGTAGGAGCGGTTTGACGACACAAGGAGTGAGCACACAGCTTCAGTACACAGCAGAAGGCTTTCATCTTCTTTTGACAACACACCATTTACAGCGCTTGAAGAAAGCCCCAAAATCGTTGAAATGGACACCGGCCGACCAAAATCCTGGTCACGCCGGACGAACACGTCGGCGTCGGAATTTGGCGACGACCCATTTCACCAAACGTTGTCGTCTCCACTCCCCTGTCGAACTCCATCGCGTTTGCAGATTCCTGATTGCCGGCATGATTCCGACTGGGGTCTCACTGGCGACGAGTGTCGTTTGATCTCGACAGCGCAGAGCACTCCACGATTCGTCAGCTCCGGCAGATCCAATGGCCCTCCGACGCCAGCGAAGAGCATGTGTGCAGATAATTTCTTCAGAGGGTACTTGAATTTCCCTAATTACATGGCGAATACTCAATCGTTTATGGCGAAATTGAGGTCCCAGAGTGCTCCGAAACAGAGGCCGGAGCCAGGCTCGAAGAAGAGGCTTTCGTTGAATGAATTAATGGAATCGAGAAGCAGTCTTAGTGGGGTTCGAATGCAGAGGTCTTGTTCGCAGGTACAAGAAGCCATTAATTTCAAGAATGCTGTGATGAGCAAACTGGATAGACCATCGGAATTCAACAACTTGCAGAGAAGATCATGAACAATTTGAAATTGGTTCCTAAACTTCACTCTCATTAATTCCCTTCCTCTGTTCCCGATGTTTAGAATTTTATAAGTTACATCATTGAATCAACTGCTCAACGCAAGTGGTTTAGATTAAAACTTAATGAACCAGTTTCTTCCCGTTTTCAGATTTCTCCATCACCCAGAAGTTGAATGATATATTAAACTTTAAAAAAGAAATGGGGTTTCTGCAAAATTGAGGAATAAGGGAAAAAGGGCAGAGATCAGTCAAATCAAACCTGAGTATGATTTTTTCCCTTTTTTTGTAGCAATAATGATTAGGGTTTTAGGTTTTAGAGATTGAGAAAGAAGGAAAAACAGGGGAAGCAAAAGCAGAGCAGCCCCATAGCATGGTAGTGTATGTTTTGGCCCGTTAAGTCTCATAGTGTCTATTTTGGCCCGTTAAGTCTCATAGTGTCTATTTTGGCCCGTTCGCACCATTCGATGTATGGCCGTCGGTCCACGATTTTCAAACGTATCTACTAATGAGAGTTTTACGCATCTTTATAAAAATGTTTCGTTACTCACTCCGAGTTCGAAATAGAAGTATAAAAGGTAGGTGGGTATTGAGAGGAGAAGGGATTAGAAAGGGTTTATTAGGGTAAAGCGTGAAAAAGATGGGGGCTGCCAACAGACACCAAACGCAGAATTGGCAGTCTCCAAATAAAACAAATTTGTGTAGCCCACTGCTGCCCTCCACTTTTTCTTCTCTTTTTTTTCAGTTTCAAATACACATCACTCCAACATCTGGTGAATTATTTTGTCCATTTCACTATTCTACAAACAATTTCAATTTCAATTCGATCCGATCCAATCCATACCGATTCAATGAGTTAGTAGATTCAACACCTAGTGGGTTTCTTGGAAACAAGAAGATAGCTCGAAAACCTGAACCGAATCTCTATATTGATATGATATTGTCCACTTTAAACATAAGTTTTCATGAATTTTATGTAACAATACCGACCGACCCACGTAGATACTCTATAGTAAGATTAAGATAGATTATAAGTAATAATATAAGCACTCAAATTTGTATAAAAATAAAAATATATAAAGAAAAGAAATTAAATTTTGATCCATTCAGAGCCATCGATGAAGCTAAGCGAAATAAAAGGCTTGGCTTCCTCGTCAGTGAGCTCTCTGGACCATGAAACTCTGCCTGCAAACCTACCTCCTTCTCCTGTACATTTGTATTGCCCGTAGAACACAGTCCTGTAAAAAAAAAAAAACAGATTTACTAAAATGCCCCTGCATGCGCTTGCTCTGTAGCAAATCAAACACCGCCCAGATGTTAGGTGGCGGCGGCGGCGGCGGCAGTGGTGGTCTCTCAGCTCAGCTACTAAAAATATTCGAGTACTGATTAAAAAGTTGGGTCCTTTTTTAAATATTTTGTTTTTGTGGATTCCACGTTGATTTAGCAGTGAAAAACAAAAAGAGGAAAACGACAGCTGCTTCTTTCTCCATGCGTTGGCTCTGTTCTTGCAACTAAGCTAACCTCCTCCTCCTCCTCTGTTTTTGAATTATTTCATCTCTTACTCTGTTTTTGAATTATTTCGTCTCTTACTCTGTTTTTGAGTAATTCAAATTTGTAAGCTTGATGAATGAAGATTGAGAGAGAGAGAAGAAAACATTACATTTCGCGATTGGGATCGCCCCAATTGTACCAGCCTTTGGGAATGATGATATTGTCCATGTAAGTGTAAGCGAAGACGACCCTAGAGAAGGGCCCCCATGCCCTTCCCAAGTACAGCGCTCCAGACCCCGTGACCTTACAGTTTACGAATGAGAACCCTGTGTCCTCCAGCAGGCTGCTTCTCCCCTGCGCTGTCAACGCCCCTGTGTACCTCGCTATTGCGTGCACGTGACACCCCTATTTCAACCATTCATCAATCCCAATGTCAAGTTTCAATCAACTTTCTAATCACAGCGCTTAGAAATTCATTATCGACCCTCTTACCTCAAACAGAGACAACCCATTTCCAAAAATGAAGTCCACTGACCCTTCGATGTAACAATCCTTGTAATAATGCCGACCCAGATGGTCGTACAGTGTGTCCTGAGCTCCTAAGAATCTGCATCCGTAGAATGCCGCCGTGTCCCCTGAGATTCTGAACGCCACCGCTTGCTTTCCTATCGCCCCTGGTGGTGGTACAGGGGTGGTGTTCTGCATGAACATATATACACACGCGTTTAATTCTTTAAGGAAACAAATTCGGGACAGGGAGGGTTGTGATGTTTTACCTTGAATGTGATGTTTTTGGCTATAAAATAAGGGGAATTTACTGCGAATGTTGCGGAGTTATAGGTCCCCAACGGCTGCCCCTTTGGGCCTGGTGTTTGTGCTGTGTCCCCCCATTGAACGATCGTTTTGGCTGCCCCTGCTCCTTCGATTGTTATGAACGATTTGAACGGTGGTATGATTACTTTTTCTCTGTTAAATTGAATTCACATTCAGAATTAGGACACGAGGAGAAAACGAACAAAAAAAACAGAGCACTCTTAGTGGGGTTTCTAACTCACTTGTATACTCCTGCATGAACCTTGATCACAACTCTAATCAAATTAATGAAGGGTAGGGAATCGATGGCGTCTTGGATCGACGTAAAGTCGCCGGCGGCGGGGTTTTTAGCGACGTGGAGTGTGTAAGAAGGAAAAAGCTTATTCTTCGCCGTTCTGAAAACAGAGTGTTTGAGGCTGCCGACGAATTTGACCCATTTCATAAATTGCTGTTCTGAGAATTGGGTTTTGGTGGAATTCTTGGGAAGAATGGTTCTGGGCGATTTCTTGGGTCTGATACCTTTAGTGTGGCAGTGCGTTTGAGTGAGCAAAAGAAGAAGAAGAAGAAGAAGAAGAAGAAGAGAGAACCCGAAAGGGGGCTGAAGCTTTGACATTGTTGGAGGAAGCTCAAAACAGAGGAACCGGAATCGGAATCGGAGTCGGAATTGTTATGGAAAAGGGTTGGAGGGTTTATATATACAGAGAGAGAGAGAGGTTAGTGGGAGAAAAGTATTAGGTGGAAAGGAGATTAGAGAATGAATGGAAAATGAAAAGAGTTGATGAGGAGAGTTCACGGGTGGTCGCCAGTGCGAGAAAGGTTGCAGTTTTGGGATATAAAAATGAAAAATGTGAGTATAGACAGAGTACCTAAGAAATTTAACACTTCCTCTTGTTTGTTTGGAGTTGCCCGTGAATGTTTTCCCCCTTTCTCTCTGTCTCCTTCTTTGTTGTTGGTGTTGTTGTTGGTGGAGGGCTGTTTTGTAAATTCAACCTTCGCACTCGATCCGAGCGTGTCTCACTCGATACTCAACTTCTTTGCTTGCGTCCATTAACATTATACACTTGCTTGTACGTATGATTTAGACTCTAGTGCATGTAATGGACGAAAAGATAAAGATATTTTAACTAGTAAATTTAGAATCAATTTAGAATCACTTTATAAGATTACCTTTGTAATGGCTTGTTTTTGGCTGCTTTTACAAGAATTACATGCCAAACAGTTACTCACCTTTGCATTATGGGCTGTTCTGTTGTATAAACTCTTTGAAGTTTGATTCAAAGCTGTGGGCATAGTGGATTAGACAACTTTTCAGATGATTAAACTAAATTAAATGCATCAAAAAAGAATGTTTGTGGCTCTGCTTCACCTGGCTGCAACAAATCAAACCTACCATTTAACCTTTTAGGTGTAGGAATCAGAAATCACATGGGAGATGTCAAAATTATTTCTTTTTCATTCTCGATTTGTAGTTTTCATAATTTAGAATCCGTAATCACTTTACTCCTTTAGTGTAAGATTTCATATCCGTTAAAAAGGTAAACAAAATATTCTTCATAAGAGTGTAAAAACTTCTCATTAATAGACACATTTTAGAACTGTGAGACTGATTGCGATACTTTAACGGATCAAAGCAGACAATATTTGCTAGCAATGGGCTTGTGTAAACCTCTCCCTAATAGATGCCTTTTAAAACCGTGAAATTGAAGACGATACATAATGGTCCAAAACGATCAATATCTGCTAATAGTGGGTTTGGGCGGTTACATATATACTCCTTTGTGAGTATACTCGAATCTCATTTTCATTCTACTTTTTTCACCTCTTTCATTTGCCTTTTTTTGTTTCAGCTCTTCTTTATAGATCTTAGGTTAGATAACTATTACATCAAGAACTAATTTTAAAATTTATTAAAGATAATAGACTAAGTTTAAGTACATCAACTAAAATAATTGCACTTAACTAAGTACGAAGAGAGAATGGGAAGATTCTTTACCAAGATGAAAAGGAACAAATGAATCAAAATTTCCAAATATAATATGAGAAGGTATTTTCAACTTGAAAGGAAAATTATTTTCTCCCATTAATGTAAAATATGAACTAAAAGATAATCAAACTTTGACTAACAACCTCAAAGTTGAACCCTCATGTGACTTAAACTGACTGTGTAGTTTGAATTTATGTTTGTGTAGAGAATCTCCAAATCAGATTTGTCCAAAATGTTATGTTACTGTATATCAACTTGGCCTGAATCATGAAAGGATGGGTTGGATGACAAAACAAAACAAAACAAAATAATTCCCCACTTGGAGACTCTCCACCTTGACAAACCACCACCTCCATCTTCTTCAATGGATGAAGCGTTACCTTTATCTTCTTCTTCTTCTTCTTCATCCCAATAATAATTACAGAGCACAAACTTCTCACTTAGATTATGGGTCAGAGACTCTCACTGACAAATCACTAACTAACCCAAATCTCCAAAACCAGTGAAGCGGAAATTGCATACCCAGAAACCAGAGCTTCCACCGCCGCCACCTGAAGAACCGATTGCCTTCAACCTCCATCAAGAGAATTATGATGGCGATCCTTACGCCAATGTAGCGAACGAAGTTATACCCACATTCCATGGCAATGAAAATCCGGCGCCTTCACCGGAGCCATTGTGTATGTGAACTATGGACGGCTGGAGGACTATGGGGTTCAGAAAGAAATAGGTATCAATGTACTTCCTATATCGACCTTGTTGTATCTGATTCTCAAGGTTCCTGATCCCGAAAACTCATTACAGAATCTCTATGATTCATGGTTTGGTAGACGTAAATCTAAGGTAAAGAAAATAAACTCAATTCCTTCGGTTTTTTGAAGCATTACCAAGTATGCAGAGGACTTGAGAGATGTCATGAGAAAGCAAAGGTTGGCTACCAATGTGGAAGAGAAGCTTTGCTAAGGTACGAGAACTTAAACAACAGACAGATAATGGCAGAATGATATGATTATGGATCGGTATCCTTTCCTGGGATTTACGGCACACTAAAATAGAAGAGGCAGAGCATAACAAGAGTGCAGATGCATGGCAGTTTGTACAACATCAAGTATGGAGCGTTGCTAGGGCTAACAGGCATACTTCATTAGTCCTAAATGTAGAGCTTACATGAATTCGTATACCATGATAATTACCACCCTCAATATTACAGAAAACAAACAGCACCAAACTTCTTGATTTCCTGATATTTGGATAAATCTTCGAAATTATACAGAATTTTAGCCACAGCATTACTTTGTGTAGTAAACGGCTCGAAATTCCAGAAATTCTTAAAATGGCAATACCCGATGCACTAACAATACTGAAGAATTATAATCTAAACAATTGATAAAGCCATTTTCTTTATGCTTCATTGCAGATGCTGTACAAAGGAAAAATGTCTATGATTCAGTATATGCCAGAGGGATAGAATATATATAACTCATATACCTTGCTACCAACTAATCTTTTTAGCCTAAGAACATACGCAATTAAAATTAGCATTCAGCCTAAGTATGTACAGCAAATCGTAGAGTTTACTTGGATCGTTTACTTCCAAACTTTAATAGCTCCATCCCTACTGCCTGATAATAGGAGTCTCTGGTTCAACTTCACGGAGGCCAAGGATGAAATGGAGTCTCGATGGCAACCAGCTGAATCTGTTGCAGCAGCCGTCAGAATAGTCTTTGTGGTCAAGTTTGTTGATAGAGGTCGTCTCCTAGTCTCCTTTTTGACAGAAAACCAAAAATAATTAAGCATAAGCATGATAAGTTTCATACAAAAGTTTATAGGTAGTTAAAGAACACCTAAAAACATGAGGACATAGCAGTAAATAGAGCTCCAAGCTCCTGATATAAATCAAGACAATCGCCAGAGAAATTCTATACGTGGTTAATCATATAGCTTTTCAAGTGATTACAAAGGCTATAAAAACTATGTTGCTAAACCTTCAAAAATTAACCCTCGTTTCCCTTGGACGCTTCCATCCATGAGCCATAAACAATCTTCTAGCAATTGGGCAGACATAAGCTTACAATCACGTTTATGATAGAACTCAAAATCTAGGATTTCTAATAAGTCCAGTCGACAAGAGAAGTGAAGGTGCGAAGATTTCTCATCAAAAAGCTGCTTTCCAATTCATTAACTCCCTCCCCTCAACAACATTCCTCCGTCCCTCCCTACTACACCCATGGTTTCTGGTTATTCTTGTAACGAATTCTTGCTTTCTTGCCCACCCCTTTGCCTTTATTCCGTCTCTTTGCCTGTTTTTCCACTACTGGTGTAGGTTAACCTTAACACGGTCTACTGATTTACCCATTCCTGTACCACTAATCAAAGCCAGGTTTCTAAAAATGAATGGTAATTTCTTACAAATATAACCAGATAAACATTAACAAAAAACTATTATGCCGTTGGAAAAATAGTTAGCAGTTTGCATCCTCACATTCGCTCAAAATAATTCCACAAAATGTCAAATATTCTTCTGCACCTAATTACAACTTTAATTGATTTAATACAAGAAGTAATAGAAACTCAGAACAAACACAAGAAAATAAAATGACGAGACAGAAGGCAAAATGAAATATGGAACGTGCTTTTCAAGAAAATAAAATAAAATCATCCACTATTGGAATATCTTTACAAGAGCGTCGAACAATTTAAACACCCAACTTTGAGGGCAGTACTGAGGTTGAATAAGAGAAATTTCTTCTTCGCTCGTAAATTTGTAGGTATCACCAGTCGTGATAATGCATAATCTAATATTGATAACCTACCTACCATCGCACCACAAATTTCCAGGTAAAATCTAAGAAAAGCAAAAATACCTGCACAACTTGCACACCGAAACTAGATCTAGTTTCATAGAAATCGTCACTTCCAATTCCCTTCACGTTTGGTCCACAGACACAGTAAGTTCTGTTAGGACTGCAACAACAAAAATGAGTGAATAAAAAGCTGATTCCCCTTTATTGTAAAGAACCCAGTCTTCTCCATAACCGAGTAAGAAAGGAAGTAAAACAAAAACCTGTAATGGTCCCATCGACGAATTCTCAAGTCAGTGCCTCCAGTCAACAAATCGCCTCCAGGTAAAGGAAGCAATGAGCGAATACCATGAAGCCGAGGGGGAGGTTCATTCAACTCATCAACTTTGTACTTTGGATTAACATTACGTCTTAGATCTTGCACAGGATTTCCCTTACTTGACGGTCTAGCCAGGGCCCAAGGCAGGTCAGACATTTCAGTTTCGTTGTCATAACTTGCCACCCTCAGTATCTAACAGAATGGTTGAACAATTTAGATATATATTATGTTAAATGAGGCAATATTCAATTTCTACCACCAAATTATTGAAGATCTTGAACATTAATCATTAAACATCAATTTCTCATCAATCGAATAAAAATGTAGTAAAGATATCCACAATTATCTGTTCAATTTCAGTGTAAAGTAGAAGTTATCACCTGTACAACCTAGATTGAAAATTTTAACCAAGAAAATGTAATGCTAAAAATGAATTTAAGAAGGGATGGGTAAACATTTCTTGTTTGAACCAATTTAGTGTTAATGTTTGATTCAGTACGCATAATAAATCATTCTACAATTTCATTACTAAAATTTACTGTGTGTAATTTATAGTTCATATAATAAAAGACACGAAATAGCAGTTTCAAAATTTGAATGCCATAACATATATATTTTAGAACTTTATAAATACTGATAACCACAATGAATCACATTTTATCTAGATCGGCTACATTAAAGAAATCAGTTGACGAAAAGCAGGCAAAACAATGAATCCACGTTCAACACAAGAATTAGACATATTAAACTACTTTCAACACACCATATCTTATATATAGTATATAGACCGCACCTACATGAGAAACTCCGATAACAATCTCATGTTTAACATTCCATCCAACAATAAAACAATTATCATATCTTCTTTTTGCCTTTTTTAAAAGGTTGAGGGATAACAATTTAAGAAGAATGCCAATAAGATGTAATGAATAAAAGAAACAAACGTGCACCTGATGACAGCTCCAATTCTCTGCATTCCAGAGGGAAACTTCATTACAGCCAGCAGAAACATAAATGAGGGGCCTTGCAGCAGTAGCGACAGAAGTATTTGGAGGATGCACAAAGAGGCACATCCTTTCAATGGGGCACAAAACTGAATATTTCCACGAGCTCACAGGTACAAGGAACCTAAGATCCCAAAGTGTCAGCACACCCCTAGAAGACCCAGATACAAACCAATTTCCACATGGGCCCGCCAAAAGCGATGACACATAACCCTCCTCAGGAGTTGATTTCAATGTAAAAACATTGACATTTGTTCTGGTGTCCCACAAATGTATTCCACAATTCTGCGTACTATACATAACCATCTGACTGGTATCGGTAGAGTAGTTCATCATACTAAGTATTGCACCTTCTTTGATGTCCTTCTTTTTAATATCAGCAATACCTGAATACTTTTCAGCAACATTGCCAAAACCTTTGGAGTAATAATCAACTGAAAACATATGAATCAAACCATCACAAGAACCGACAACAACTTGAGCAGACCCCCGGAGCATAGAAGCACAAAGTGCTCGACTTCCCTCCAGATGATAAGTTAGCCTTGACCTAAACGAGATGTCTTTCTCCAGCTTTCTTGAATCCCACACCTTTACAGTGGAATCTTCAGATGCAGTAACAAAAAAATTGTGATCGGTTGAAACAGCAATGTCATTTACAGCAGAGCGATGCTCTTGCAAGTGTGCAACAAGCACACCACGAGGTCTCCAACCTGAATCTGGAACTGATGATGCTCTTGTAAAAGATGGTGATGATGTCGAATCATTTGTAGAGGGAACATCTTCTACCACTGAAGAGTTTCCTTTGAGTGCACTTGATGGTCCAATCTCCTGAAATTTACTACTGATATAGGATGTCTGATCATTTTCTCTGCCATCTGGCTCATGAACCACCCTGTAGAACTGTTTAGAGCCACTACCAACGCATAAGGAGCCTGAAACAAGTTTAGGTGCTGGGGCTGAGCTAGCCATATTAAATGATTTATTTACAGGCTCCATCCAAGGTATGGATGAGGAATCAAATTCTAGAGAGTTCAATTCTAATGGAGAATCAGAAGACACAGAATGAAATCCTGTTTCCCGCTTGTCCAAACTGAAGGAGTACAGAGGAATGCCCTCTGACGTTTTATCAAGCATGAAACTGTTGATCCCACTAACTTGTGGTGAAATAAAGCCAGAGAGTTGTAACTTCTCTGAGAATACTGGATCACTAACTTCAGCTTTGCTCGACACATTGGATGCAGGAGTTTTAATCCCTCTAAACTTTTCTTCAGAATCATCACCATCAGGTAGCTCGGGCGGGAGAAATAGACCATCAGCAGGGTTTTTACCATCAGAACTTTGTGGTTTGATTGGCCAATTCTTCATTAAATTCAACTCTCCCATTCCTTTCTTGAGTAAATCTATACTTTCCCAGTTTACGGACTGAGGTGAAGAGTTGTACCATATCTTCCTTTGCCTTTCCAGCATATCTGAGCTCCTCGCATTTTCAAGAACTTCATAGTATATCTCTCGGGAGATTGGAGGCTTCAAGCAACAAAGCAGGGCTTTCTCAGAAGCTAAAGATGTTGGTTGTCTACGGAGGAATGGCCGTATAACTGGAGCAAGAAATACATAGGAATCAACTGCACCTAACCTCTCACTGCTAGCAGCAATAAAAGTAGCAGCAGACCTTCTTACCCATTGACTGGGATAACATAATAAGGGAAAAGCATGCTCAATCATCTCAAGCAATATCCTCTTCCTCAAGAAACCTCTTTTACACAAAATAGCCAAGCAATCCAATCCATTAACAATGACAGGTTCTGCAGTATCGTTTAAGGATTGCTCAATATATGGTAAAAGATATTCCTCCACACTCCTTTCACCAACAAAGAAGCAAACGTACACTATTTGCCCATAAAATACTGCCCTCAGTTGCTCATCTTGATCATTTAAAAAAGCAGGAAGGATAGGTAAGAGAAAGTCGTTACTCTGTCTCTGGCCAAAAAAACAGCAAAGATTACCAATATCCTTTAGAAGTGCTCTCCGGATGCTAGGAGTTTGCTTTGGACCCATAACAAGCTCTTGAACAACCTCTGCAATAGACTTTCTCAGTTGTGCAAGCTGGGCATCACCGTGCAGCTTCCCAAGTTGTCCAGGTGTCTCACTGCTCAGAGCTGATGGCTTCTGTGGAATGCTTAATTTATCAAGGACACCTGCTTCCCTCAAGCTTATAGAGTGAATCAAAAATCCATAAGCAGTCAGTGCCAGCTTGGCAATATTGCTGGCATAACAAATCCTCACACTTTCCTCTGGATCATCAGGAATCATTGAAAGCATCGGAAGTATATACTCCGGAAAAATTTTTGCATCACTTGGAGGAAAATCTCGTACTAAAGGCAAAATATCACATAAAGTCTCCAATGCTGCACAACGAACAATAGCTGCAGAATCCGAAAGCATGGCAATAACATAAGGGAGTACACGTTGCAAGCGATCCTCATCATCAATGTACAAAGCAGAAGACCTTAGCAAAAGTATAGCTGCCCTCCTCAAGTGTGGTAACTTGACATTGCGTATGCAGGAACAAAGCAGGCTGGCAATAAGAACCATGCCTTCGCATCTCATGCTCTCTTCAGGTAATGGTAAGAAAGGCAGGCCAAATGTATCAGATTGACTATCATAGCTGGACATCAATGAGCTCAAATTGTTCATGGTAATTTTCTTCAGAAAAGGGTGGTCATTTCTCCTGAATGCATTGGAGATGCTCTGAAACAGCTCACCAGGAGATTGATCTCCACAGGTCGTAATATTTTTGGTGGCTACCTCCTCCAGTAGCTGTTCGGGACTAGAATGATAATTATTCTGTTTGACTTCCTTGAACAGAGTATCAACATCACCAAGAAGTTCAAATTGTTCACGTGGTAATCCTTTTTCTATGCTCTCTCTCTTTGTCGGATGCTCATTCTGTTTTGTATTCATATATTGTGGCAATCCACTCATGGTAATTTTGGGAGATCCTTTTTCAGTACCAGTCAACCCACTTGACCTACAACTTGTCATTTGCTCAAGAATCTTGGGGAAAACTTTCTGACACAATGCGACCTGCAAGGTAGTGATGAATGTGTAATAAAAGATAACTAGCAACCAAATATTCAAATGCTGTATGTCAAAGTATTACCCTTGTATCAGAGTGAAGAGGATTCCAACAGCAATAGAAGTTATGCAGAAATGGCAAGAAATAGTTGGGGAACACAACATTAGCATAATCCTGCAGGTAGTTTTCAGCAGAAAGACGCAACTCCGGTTCCAGCTGGATCATATGAAGTATCATTTTGCGGATTCCAGAATCTGGGATCTGCAGACCAGGTACTTTATAAATTAAGAAAGAAATCTTGTGGAGAATGACATGGCTAAAATAAGTATCAACCATGGAAGCTTTTTTTTATTTTTTATGTCATGGTAGTCATTGTAGCATCTCTTAAGATCTAATCATAAACATGCAAAATAAGTCACATCCATTGAAACTTTGACCCAAAGAGAAGAAAAATGAAAGGATTTCAACTTCCAATAAGTAGGGAAATAACAAGCATGAGATACAGATTAGACTCTAACTGAACAGATCTTGCTAATATTGGAAAATTACAGATACATCAACATGACAAGTTCGGACCCTGGTTGGTAAAATAGAACATATGTGATGAAAAAGCTACCTTTTCAAGAAGTTGGCTTGGATCGTATTGTCCTCTACGATAAGCAAGAAGCTGAGAGAGTTCAAATAATGGTTGCCCCTCCAGAAAAAGCTCTGCAATTACACACCTGAAACATATTGGGAGGTGGGAGCACTTTAGTCCTTCTGAGGAGAGAATCAAAGATCATGTTGATTTCCATTAAGGAAAAAAAATGATAGAAACGTCCATCCTTTTTCACACTATGCAACAAAAGAAAATGAAGATTCATTCATTGACTTGTATGCGGTTTAACAAGAGAATTCACAGTAATGCCTTTACTCTTTTGATTTTTACACTTCATAGCTTTCAACCATGCATCTCTAAATAGAAAATGCCATACATTGACGCACTCAAAATTACTAAAAAAATTCTGCCCATAGAATAAAGAGTTAATACTAAAGATCACTCACCCTACAGCAAATATGTCCATAGATGGCCTTAAAGGCGCATCATGTGCATCCTGCAACTCCCCTCCATGCTCATAAAACCTCTGAAGGTTGACAATGAAAGGTATAAGAAAACAACCACGCAAGAAGTGCCCACAAGAATTTACAAGGCGGAAAACTTTAAGTTTCATAATGTGAATTTTTAATTCAAAGGGAACCTAACAAGAAAGAGAAAATAAGCACAAGACAAAATTATTTATTCAAATAATATAAAATTTGGTAGAATAGACTTCACTAATTACTGATAGCGTTGCAAGTGAATTGTGTTCTTATCACACAAATAAATGGTATTTGTAACTTTGAATGTAAGGCATGAAAATTGAACCCCTTCATTAGTATGCATTGCATAAATAGGAAATCAGAAAGCTACTTCTCAGATGATAAAAGGATTCAGAAAATGCCAGGATTTACAAAATTGAAGTCCTGAAACTTTCATATCCTGTATGAAAAAGATAATATGGTACATAGCATTAAGTTTCCACATATTTAACAGACTGGCATATACTTTTAACTTCGACTTCTCGTCAAAATTGGCAGAATGATGCACCAACCTTTGAAGAAACTCGAAGAAGACCAAGAATACAATAGAATTGAGCAATGGAATAGAAAAATATATCATTGTTTCACTTTCTTCAAGGATGCTGTGTTCCAAAAACATGACTATGGAAGGTAGACGAATATGTAATTAAAATTTAAATAAGTTACATCTGAAAGACACTTGTAGAGAACCTTTTCTAATTTCATCCACATCATCTTTTCCTTGCTTTTCTTCCTTTTTCTACTTGTAGTAATACCATTACTTTTTTACATACTTTAGTAGTTATACTTATTCTAGCTGGCTCATGGGATAAGAGTGATTTTGAAAAGAAGAAGATGAAAAATAAACAGTCAGGAAAGAACTAAACCTCAGGTGCTAGATAACATAGCCTTCTTCCACCAGTATCAAAAAAGAAGGAAAAATCTGAGGGGTCGTCATAAGGAATGTAAGTAGGTTTGAATGACGCAAAATCAGCAAGGTAGAGCCAATTCCAAGAAGTAACAAGTACATTCTCGCACTTAATATCACCTATAAAGATGCAAAAGAAGAAAATAAACCAGCAAGTTACGGTGGCATCAAGAAAACAGCACAAATCTTCCACACTACCAAGAGCTAACCATGACAAATTCCTTTCTCATGGCTCTGTTTGACAGCAAGGAGTAACTACAATCAACAAGAAAACAAAGGAATGAGGAGAAATAAGCACGCTGTTGGATAAAGAAAACATAGGCAATCTAAATTTTCAATTCAAAGGAAAAATGTTGATAAAAGAAAATATGACCTGAAATGCCAACCATTTCTTCTCGATAAGATTGAGGAAAGGTCGGGTACTTAAACGATCGTGCAAATTGTTGAAGAAGTATTGCCTCAATAGATAGGCTGCCTTATCCGTTTCTTGCCAAAACTGCAGATAACATCGCATTGGAGCATAATAAGACGAATCAAAACAGTAAGGATTAATGAGCAAGCCCCCTCCACCCCAGCTAAGGTACGGAATAACCTTATATCTTTTCACAGCCTCCTCGACTCAAACAGCTACGTTGGTATCACTATCTTAAACGATGACACTAATACTTACCATCCCTCAACAACAAAATAGTGGGTAACATTCATCCCCACTCTAAGTGCCTCAAGAGCCTGTTTTGTATTGACATCTTCATCAATAATGTCTCGTTTATTCATACAGAAAGCAACAAACTCTTTCTCCGATGCTAATCCTACAAATGACAAGCTACTGTGCATACCTTGCTGAACTCAGCAGCATTATCAAAATAAGCTAAGACGATATTAATTAGGCCAAAAACAGATAATTTCACGATCACAACAAGTAAAACTCGAAAACCCAACCATGAAAATTCCATCCATTTCCCAAATGTTCTGGAAAATCAAACAACGGAAGTAAATTCCAAATCCATCACAATGTAACAAGTAGGGTATTGAATAAACCTGGAACGGCCAAACGTGAGGGTGGGGAAGGGCACGGAAAATCTCTTTGATCTGAGAGAGACGGCGCTCGTACTCTTTGAGATCGATGAAGTCGCCTCGTTTGAAGTACACCTTGACGAGGACTAAGCCCTCGTCGTGCTTGCAGAGAATCGACTTGAAGAACCGGCCTCGCCCAAGTACCTCTTTCAGAACCAGATTATAGCTTGAAGGAAGGTCGTGAAGGTAATACTCCGAGGCGGAGACTTGGGTTGTTCGTGCAATTTTGTTGCCCATTCTATTGACTCGAAATCTCTCCAGAATATTTCATCGGAATCGCTTGCTTCTGTGCTTCCGTAGTCTCTGAAGATGAGACGACGGTGCACTCTATCAATCTGATTTCGTACCGCTACGAAACTCGTTGCCAATAATTTGTTAATATACGTTTGCGTGATTGCGCTTCATATCGATCGGAGTTCTTGGCTGCCGCAAATATTGGCCGGGGATTTCCCCATCTGCACTCAAGAGGTGCCACATCGGGTTCACTATTTTTCTTTTTTTCCCTCAAATCCCAATATCCTTCGGGAAAAATAAATAACAAAATCCACGGTTCAATTATCAGTAAATTTTAATTCAGTGAATATTTTAAATCATTTTTATACTTGTGAATTAAAAAGGTTTTTGAAACCTCGAAATTAAATTAAAAAATTAAGAACAAAGTTTAATTTGCAGTTTCTTTTAATGAATATTTAATTTTATATTTCTTTATCTTGCGTATCATAAGTTTGTTTTATTTTAAGTTAAAAACAAAAACAAATTCAAATTTATGATTCTTAATAATAGGACAAAAGTTGTTGGTTATTTTACTTGGCCGGTTTCTTTTCCCCTGTTTCTCGAGTTATCTCCCGGACCCAACCGGACCGGCTATCAGACTGCCAACTTATCCGGTTCTTCTTAGTTCCGTAAATAGAATGGCAGACGTGTTTTGGATAATCACGAATCAAATACTCTGAAATAAATAAATTAACTATCAACTTTCAAATTAATTTTTACCCTAAATGTTAAAAAAAATATCCCAAATCTAACTCTCATTGGTAATTTCTTTTTCTTTTTTTATTTACCCACTAGTTTCAAGGTAAAAGTTGGTCTGGTGACATTTTTCTACCAACTTTAAAACAAAAAAATTTATATTAAATTAACGTTAATATTTATTTTTTATTTCATTCCTTCTTCCCACTTCATCTTCTTCGTCTTGTCCCTTCTTCTACCACCACCACAACCTGTCGATGTCCATCGGTCCTTGTCGACCACCGCTACTGTCGTTGGTTGCTATTGCCTCGAGGTATTAAACAATACCACGGACAATCTTGATCCAAATTATGAATCTATGCTGTATATGAAAGCTTGTATAGGTTAATAGTGACTTTGAGACTTTTGCCACCTTTAATAAGTCTAGTCTTTCGTCTATTTATTTATTTATAATATTAGATGAGTTTGATAGTTGAACAATAAGATCAACTTTAGAGGAATAGTATTATGCCCGGTAATTATAGGGGTAAAATAGACATTTGATCTATAGGTAATTATCAAATCAACTTTTATGTAATAATTATATTAATAAATACAATTTGATTGAGAAGTCTAGAATGACTTATAACTAAGGAATTAAAAAAATATTTAATTAATTAATTTTGTATTATTAGAGTTCATAATATATATACTGCAAAAATTTAACGTTCGAAACTTGCAGGGTGTTAGCAAAAATTTAATGTTCGAAACAATGTTAAAACATAAAGGTAAATTTAATTTAAAATTATCAAATTATTATTTAATACATTAAAATTATCAAATTATTATTTAATACATTAAAATTATCAAATTATTATTAACTCATTAACACTTCCATTTTAAGCATTATTAGAAGTAAAAATGCTAAATTTAACAGCCGAAAGTAAGATGAAATTCAACCTTGAGATAGAAAATAGCATTCTAGCCTCCCAAAAAAAATCTATTTCTGTAACCGTGATCCCGAAGCATAAAATCGTTTTGACCCAGAAAAAGCCCCTAAGAAATCAGTGCATATTATAAACGAAACTCATTGTCGCCAAGCTTAACACGGATCTCCACTGCCTAACTCACACGCAACGCGTTTCTTTCTTCCGTTCCTACCGAGTTATAACAACCATAACAAATTTTCAGTCACACAGCAAATCAGAGATCGAAACAAACCGACACAAGTAAAACGAAAAACATTACCAGAGCCATCAATTAGTAATCGTGAAAGCAAATACGAAAGTCTATTTTCAGATTTCTGGGGTACGCACATACATTTTCCCTATGTTTTTCAGTTTTCCCCCTCGGATATGATCCAGCCATAAAAGAAACAAAGATCGACATTGAAATCTTGAAATAACAAGAGAACTGTACAAAGGAAGCGTGATTTTATTGAAATGGAAAACCACGGATTACCGTCCATGACAAATATTTACAGATCTCAGCCTCGAGATGATCTAACACGTTATCGTCGTAGTCAAACCGCCACCGCCACTGCCTCTTCCGGATCTTCAAAGTTAGGGTCCTTCACGTCCATATCTTCAGCCCTGAAGCTGATCTCAGCCGGCGAGTAACCATCTCCCGCCCAAGTAAACTTGCCGCCATGGCCTCCTTTCTTCGGCGATCCGCTCATTCCCGTCGCCGATTTCCGATCCTTCCGCACATCGGATTTACCGCTTGGCTTCAGGCTCTTCTCTGGCTTCTTCATCTCGTTCTCGAAATTCGTCGGTTCGTCTCTCTCAACGTCCGAGTGAGAATTGGACTGAACTATCCTTTTTATATAAAGGCGAGGGACCTAATCTGAGATCATCGTCGATCTGTGGGCATTCCTTTTGCGGTTTGATTTGATGATTTGGCGATTTCAAGCGGATAAGAACGCCAGGGTTTACGGTGGAGATACTCCTCTGCTTTCAAGCGTATGCTACAATTGTAGGACCGGATAAATTTTATGCGCGAAAGTACGATCTTAGCCCTTAACATTTACTTTATCTTTTAAGGTACGTGTTAGATAAAGAGATATTTTAGTTTTTAAAAAATATATTTTGGTCTATTCTTATTTTTTAATTTACAAGCATTATTTTAAAGAGCCCTTATTTATTTATTTGAGTACGTGTCCTTAGTTATTATTTTACTACAGCCATGGATGAAATTTTGAGTAGGTAGGTTAATTAAATGCTATTTAATAAATTCCTTTTTAGAAAAATAATGGTTTTAATTTTAAAATTATAAAGAAAATCAAACTTTACACCAGCACCTACTTTTTAAGCGTTAAAACTTAATAAATGTGTATTTTTTTATGTATCTTGCTAAATAATTTTTTATTCAACTGTATTTTCTAATAGATTTATAAACTATATCCCAAATTAAACTATTATTTAAATATGCTTTATGTTTTTAAACTATATCAACGTTTGTAATATGGACTATTAACGTTACCCATTAATAATTAAACATGTTTTATATGTAAACTTTTTATAATTATTATTTTATTGACACTATATAATTTATATTATCTTATGTTATACATATTTTATATTGGCAGAAAAATGTTATATGTTCTAAAGTTTCTAAATCTATGGAAACAAAAATATATATATATTTTTTTTTATATAATCAAAGATGGAATAAAGCATCCAAAACTATTTTTAAAAACAATTTTGCTGCATAGATATTCCTTAAATCATTTGATTAGTTTTAATTTAAAAAATGAGATACCATATTTTATTTTTAGTTAAATTAATACATTGGTTTTACTCATGGTTTCTTTTTAGTTAAGTAACTTGTTATTCTGGTCCAAAACTATTTAAACAATATTCAACGTGTTAATTAGTTATAAAAAAAAATATTTAATAAATTAAAATATTGTATAAAAAAAAATAGAAATATATTATGTAAAAAAAATTGAGTCACTCAAATATTATATAATTATGAGATTTCATATTGACTAGAAAGGAAGATGAAATGATACAAAAATAGCTCTCTAGTAGATCGTTTTAAAATCGTGGTGCTACAATATGTAATGGGTTAAAACGAACCATATTTGCTAACCATCAGAGTCAAGCATTGAGTAGTGAGGACAAACTGATAAGGTAGTGAGGACAAACTGATAAGGAGGTGGATTGTGAGATCTTAATTGATTAGAAAAGGGAACAAAACCTTCCTCTAAGGGTGTGAAAACTAAACCAACTGTGCTCGATGTTATATAAATTTAATTTTAATTAATTGTTAAAAAAAAGAAATATCTTGGCAAGTCCGCCTCCCGTCAACTAACAAATTGTTCAACTGGGATTGAGCCATGGAACCCAAGCTGCTCCATCGTACAAATGGATTTTTAAAAAATAACAATAATAAAATTAAAAGAAAAAGAAAAAAAGGAAGGAGAAAGTCTGTAAGCCCTAAAATGCAGAGAGAGAAACAGAGAGGATCAAAGAGTGGCGGAGTGGAAAAGCGGGATATCGTATGAGGAGAAAGAATATATATGCATTAAAAAACAATGTTAGCTCTGTTACTCGCGCCGGCTTCGCCTTCTCCATTGCTCGCTTTCAATCGATTCCCTCCCATTTCTTCCCCCTCTTCCATTCCTGCTGCTGGTAAGCTCTGAGATTTCCACCTCTATCATTGCTTATGGAACTTGTTAGTTCCAGTACTTTTAGTTTATTTTATTTTATTTGTTTTCGCTTTCTGTTTGATTCCTAACTCTGAAAGAAGAAGAAAATGGTTGGGTGGGGGCTTGCAAAATGCTCCGAGTGTACCGCGGTTTTGCGCTGTTTTTGATGGTCAACTTGTTTGTTGTCTTCGCTGTGATTAATTTGCGTGTATGATGATGGTTTGCAAGTTAAATTTCTAGTCCAACGTGTTTTGTTTTCGTACTCATAGTAATTCTTATTCTCCATCTGAAACTAGACAGACTTTCTCCGGGCGGCATCTAGGCGACTTATTTCTGCTACGAAGACGGCACAATCGATATCTACAATGGCAACTGTAAGTTTTTATGGAGTATTTTGCTCTTTAGTTTATTCCACTTCTGTTAGAACGCTTTCGTTTGAGTTCATGAGTTGTTTCCGAGGCTAAATGTCGGCGTTCTGGCACAGGAGGAAGAAAACGTCGGCAATATCAAGCGACAATTAGCTAAAATATTCGAGGTGTCCCTCAGAGCGACGGTCCCCGAGGAGACGGATGTTGAGCCTTTGGTGGCTGCTTGTGCTGGAAAATTTGGCGACTATCAGTGGTATGTTATGCGAAATATTATAGTTAAAGCTGGAGTAGATTAGATTACTGTTGCTAAGTTGAGGTTTCTTATTTGGCTAAGCAATAATGCGATGGGCCTTTGGTCTAAAATTAAAGCAAAAGGAAGTCAGTTTAAGGGCCCCCCTTCCGTTGGACAGGTATTTACAGTGTGCTTCTCTATAATTCTTTTTTTTTTTTCACGAAGGTTTAGGGTCATTTTTTTTCTAAAATTATTTTAATCATTGAGATTCTGACATAAGTTCTCTCTTGATTTCTAGGCCATCATGAAAAATCTTCCTCCATCTGAAATAATAGAATCAAGTTCTGTGGCAGGCCCTGGTTTCGTGAATGTAGTAATATCGAAGAATTGGCTTGCTAAGGTAGTGCCATTTTCCTGAAATTTGTTGTTGGAATAACTCATGTAAAGTATAAGGTAGTAATATCAATAGATCTAACATGTGTTTGAAGCATGCTTATTATGAATTTTCTGTTACAGAGCATACAAAAAATGCTAATTGATGGTATTGAAACTTGGGCTCCTCGGCTTCCGATTAAAAGAGCAGTAGTTGATTTCTCCTCGCCTAATATAGCAAAAGAAA
Source organism: Cucurbita pepo subsp. pepo (assembly GCF_002806865.2). NCBI lineage: Eukaryota > Viridiplantae > Streptophyta > Magnoliopsida > Cucurbitales > Cucurbitaceae > Cucurbita > Cucurbita pepo. The sequence goes on along the minus strand of NC_036641.1, from coordinate 9,484,636 downwards.
TGCATGTTGGCCATTTGAGATCTACTATCATTGGAGACACTCTAGCCCGAATGCTTGAATTTTCAAATGTTGACGTTCTTCGAAGAAACCATGTTGGTGATTGGGGAACACAGGTACAGCTTTGTATTTGCCATGCCTTAAGACAGTTTCTTTATTCTAGGATTAAGTATTTTTTTCATGGTGTCTTGCGTTGTAATAGAAAAGTGTTTTTTTTTTCCCTTTTCATGGACTGCCTAAATTGTTACTCTTTGAAAATGTACATGAAAACTGAATTTATTACTGGTTGGCTGATTTTGCCGCAGTCCTTTTCTGCCATGTCCAGTCTACCTTCAAAATAGGCAGTCTTAGTTTTGAAAATGTAGAAAACGCTGCCAATATTACACACTAATTCCGGCCTTTCAATTGGCTTCGAACTTTTTTAGGTGCCAATAAAGTTTCTAAGTATTTGCAAAATTGATTTTGGCCTGGGGTTTTACTCTTTGGATAATAAACAGCTTCTACCGAAGATGAATGTATCGTCCGATATTCATCCTTTGCTTCTTGTTTGCAGTTTGGTATGTTGATTGAATTCCTTTTTGAAAGATTTCCGAACTGGGAAGAAGTTACTGAAACAGCTATTGGAGATCTGCAGGTAGGAGAGACATTTCAGAATCTCCTTTGGTTTTTAGCATGTTTACCTTTTATAGTATACTGTCAAAAATTTCTTCAACAAGGTTAAGAAGTTCAATACTTTTGATCTTACATTATGGACTGTCTACTGTTAAAGAAAGGAAACTAAACTCTTTACGTGATAAAATGTGTTTCATGAATTCTTACTTTCAATAAATGCCATAAATGGATATGGAGAGCTTAGTCTATCTGTCATATCAAGTAGGACTGACAAACTGTTTTGGAATTTTGATTAATTAGACATTCTATAAGGCGTCAAAGCAGAGATTTGACAGTGATCCTGTGTTTAAGGAGAGAGCACAACAGGCAGTGGTTCTTCTTCAGGTGATTTTTACTGTGGTGGCTAATAAATATAAATTCTTCACTCCCTTATTCTATGCTAATTTTGTACTTTGGACCCTTGAGTTTCGAGCAAAAAAACTGTGTTGTAACTTTTTTTTTAGTTTTCATTTACACTAGTTAGTTATATTTTTTCTGCTACTTGTCTACATGATGGCATGTATTGCATAGTAAAAAATGTTTTGAATATGAAAAATAAATAATAAAGTAACAAAAAGAAGTTCAACACCTNATATAGAGCAATGCTAAACTTACCTTACCCCCAACCCCCAACAACCTTTCCTTTGATTTTCTTTCCTTTTTTGTTTTTAATTTCATTTAATTCTGTTTTTGGTTTTCTGTATGCCTATGGACCTTTCGTTTTGTCTTTGTTTTCTTTCATTTGTTCTCAATGAAAGCATGGTTTCTCAATAAAAGATATTAAGGAAGCCACAGTCAAGAATGAGCTTTATTTATTTATTTTACCATTATTTCATCTACGAGTGTTCGACAAGCTTATGTGCACCTCAAGCTTATGTTAGAATACTGGTACGATTTAATATCTTTAGTAGTTGGCCACCATGGGATTTAAATTTATTCCCCAAAGTCTCATTTACTTATTCCACTTGTTCCAATCAGCCCTGTGAATGGAAATTAAATTTTCTAGCAACATGTTTTTATTAGCATCTGCAAGTAGATTCAAAATTTAATTTTAAGTATCTAAGTTTAAAAATTGAAAATTTGAGTTTATAGGTTGAAAGTGAGCTACAAGTGGACTCCACTTGATGTCAGCCAAGAGGCCGAGGAGTTTTTACTCAAAGACTTTATTTAGTCTTTTGCAGCTTGTTTATGGTTTATTATAGATTCCATGGCGGAGCATGATAGGGACATCGCAACTATTTGGAAGTTTCTCAGATCTAATTTCTGTTGAAGTGAGCTTAATTTTTGTTTTACAGGGTGGGGAAGCTAAATATCGAAAGGCTTGGGCACAAATATGTGAAATCAGCAGGAATGAATTTAACAGGGTATATGAACGCCTTGGAGTTGAATTAGAGGAGAAGGTACGTTTTGGCTTTCCTTTATATATTATATTAAATACTTGCTTCTCTTTCCAAATACAACATTTTACTCGTTTCTGCTTGTTTTTTCTCGTGTCTATTCTCTACTTGTTTGTGTTGGGATTGGGCAATTCTTCCTTTCAAACGTCAGACCCAAGTTAGATTGTTTTTCTGGCATTTGATTTATTAGTTGGAATAGTTAATTTGTGGTTAATGGCATGCATCCCACTATCAAACAGCGTCCTCATCTTCAACATGTTGAAGTTCTTCCGTCCTATTGATCATCATCTGATTTGCGGGGATATTTACTTGCAGCGTCATGAGTTCACCCTTCTGATTTTAACATTGATCTGAAGTACTGTCAACAGCTTATTCTCAGTTCTCATTTGGTTAAGATCTTTCCATCTCTATCAGGGAGAGAGCTTTTACAACCCGTACATTCCTAATGCCATAAAAGAATTGACTGATAAGGGCTTAGTGGAGGAAAGCCAGGGTGCTCGTGTAATCTTTCTTGATGGAATAAATATACCTCTAATTGTTGTCAAGAGTGACGGTGGTTTCAATTATGCTTCAACTGATCTTACGGCCATCTGGTCAGTTTTTCTCTATCCTACCATATTTTTAATGGAACTATTGTCACAGGTTATGAATAACTTGAAAGTTGANAAAAAAAAAAAAAAAAAAAAAAAAAAAAAAAGAAGAAAGCTTCGAAGTTGACATTCATCATCAGTATGATTAATTATGACCTATCAAATATTATCTCCAAATAATGATCTACCAATTTTGTGCATGTTTGGATTCCCTCTGACTGCATGAGTTTCAAAATTTTGTGGACCTTAGACATTCTAATTGGTCATTTTTGCTTGCACCAAACAGGTATCGCCTTAATGAAGAGAAAGCTGAATGGATTATATATGTCACTGATGTGGGGCAGCAGCAGCACTTTGACATGGTTTTCCGGGTATGTGTCTGGAGCAATTCCTGTTCTGACAATGATTTTCTTTTATCCGTTCATGTTCCTTGCATATATGGTTATTGGACTTGGTGGCTGGCCCTCTGAACTGTAGTTAGTAATTATTTGATGGATCTGTTGCTGGCTTGCGCAATGTTTTTAAACGCTCAAGGTGCACTAAGGTGCCATGAACCTCTGGGGCTTAGGCACCACAAAAAAAGCTTTTTTTGTAAGGGGCACTATATAAGTGTATATACACAATAAAAAGCTTTCATGGGAAGAAATGAAGTTTTAACCAAGAAAAATATATAAAAGATAAATAAGATTCGAGTATTAGTCTTTTAACATAGGTTCAAGTATTCTTGGACATGTATGCTTTAATTTCTTCCTTCACATGATCCAGTCATTTTCTATGTGTCGTTGCGCATCTATAACCACTACCAAGGTGTTGCTTTATTCTATAAACTCCTAATTTGTTACTTTTGAACAAAAACCACAAACTAATGCATTTATATCATCATCATTATCCGAACAAGAAGGGGAAGGGACGAAAAAATAATAATAAACATAAAACTTTAAACGCAGAAGCCATTCCCTTTAGGGTTTTCATAATTTCTTAATAATAACTAACCTAAACCCATCGTTTTACTTTGAACCCTGGAGGCAAGCTAGAGTGCGCCTTCCTACCATAGGCAAGGTGCTTCACATGCAACTTGTGCATAGGCGCACCTTTTAAAACACTGGCGTTACATCTCCTCTCTTTTGTTTGTACATATTATATGATTATTAATTACTGTAGACCTGGTCGTCACTTATCCAGCAAACTGTTGCAAACAATTATTTAATGAATTGGTTATTGTCTTAAATTGATGAAGTGGATGCTTAAATTGGAAGTTATTATGGCTATTTGTTTCAGGCTTGTAAACGTGCTGGTTGGCTTCCACTTGATGATAACAAGCATCCCAAAACAACCCATGTCGGTTTTGGGTTGGTTCTTGGTGAAGATGGCAAGCGTTTTCGAACTCGAAATACCGAAGTGGTTCGTTTAGTTGATTTGCTTGATGAAGCCAAGAGCCGCAGTAAAACTGCACTTCTTGAAAGGGGTAATAATAATAATGACTATTAAGAACTCTGTTTTATTTTTTTTTTTTTTTTTTTTTTAAAAAAAGTGCAGCTTCCTGCTTTACGTTGTAAAATTTAGTGAAGGCCAACGTGTTCATTTTCTTTTTTTTGAAACTTTTTGTGGTCAACCTTCCACATGTTTTACTGTGTAATTGATTTTTGTTAACCTTCTTTAGAGAAAGCTGCAGAATGGTCTGAGGAAGATCTTGAACAAATTGCTGAAGCTGTTGGTTATGGTGCTGTTAAGTAGGTTACCATTTTCATTGTTGGCCGTACCTTTTTATGCCTGAATCCTATAAGTTATCCTCGATGTGCCTTTCAGTACTATTAATTGGTACCCCTGTAAATGATTTTCATCATAACATAACAAATTTATCTCTGTATCTGTTGAGTATTAGTATATCTAGCACATTAGGCGTACATAGGTTTTTAAGGATGCTGTACTGTATGTCTAGTGATAGACTGTTATTGTGTTGCTGATATATAATCGGGGATCATAGCTAATCTTCTCGATCATTATCGTAAAGTTTGGATTTTATTTAGACTGCAGTATGTTAGGATTCACAATCTTCCCATGTTGCCTGAAAGGTTGGAACTGAGTGGCTACTGACAATTTAGTCTAATTCACTTGATGCTGCTACCTGAACGGCTGGACCCATTATGAACAATGAATCTATGCTGGTTAACACTGCATAGGATCTTCTAATTTATGAATTTAAATTATGAAATGCCTGAAACCTTATTCCGATGATTCAGTTTTAGGAAGAAAATTGTGGCTTTTGTCTGAACTAGAAGAATGATTCTAGTATTATTGTAATAAGTCTCCAACAGTTTGACTGATGTCTGTTGTTCCTGTATTTACCATTTTGTGGGATTATCGTTAGTTAGGAATGAGAGGAATTTTGGGGATTGTTCGGGGGCTATGGGAGAGATTATGACTTTATGTATATTTGGCATCTTCCATTTGTTTTTAACTGAAAGCTGTTCATAATCTCCCACCATGTGGGCTCAGTCTAGGCCTCTTTGTCTGTGCCTTCTTTCATGTGTCCTCTTGTCACTAAGTATTTTTATCATTTACAACTTAGTCTTGCTTCTTGCTTCGCTGTGCAAATGTCCAGAATCTTTTATTAATACTTTAGTTCTCAAATTGTTTTGGCAGATATGCTGACCTTAAGAACAACAGGTTGACGAACTATACGTTCAATTTTGATCAGATGCTCAATGATAAGGTACACTTCCTCAACTGGTTCTAGGCATAGCTTATAATTTACCGAAAGTCAAGTCAACAAGCTAAATGTAGCTTACTGCCTCTGAAAAAAAAAAAGGTCCATCGTCCACTCTACTTACACGCCCAAATTTTGTGCTGACTAGGGCAACACTGCTGTGTATTTGCTGTATGCCCATGCTCGTATCTGTTCAATCATCAGAAAATCTGGTAAAAATATAGAGGAGTTGAAAAAAGTAAGTTTTCTTCCAAATTCCAGAACATTTTCTTCTCAAGACTTTAGTTGGACTGGAGCAGCACTTTTGCGTTTATTTCTAAATTAAGTCTACCGTTATTTGATAGACGGGAACAATTGTGTTGGAGCACGAGGACGAGCGTGTATTGGGGCTTCATTTGTTACAATTTGCCGAGGTAAAGAAAACATACATTTGATTGACCTGAGTAACTGTGGCTTTGCGTCTGACTCGAACCATTTTATATTTGATACAAGTTATCGCGTGATAATTACTTTTCCATTTTCTCTACACTAGGTTGTGGAGGAAGCATGCACCAATCTGTTGCCGAATGTGTTATGTGAATACCTGTACAACTTATCCGAAATATTTACGAAAAAATTCTATTCCAATTGCCAGGTATAGCCGACTTTTTGAGACCATTATCTCATTCTTTATGCATAATATCATTATCCCACTAATTCATGTCGGATAATTTCTAAATCATTAGCTCTTGTCGATTGATAGCTCGTGGCAGCTAATTATGCCTTGGTTATCAACTTAGTTACCTTTAATAACCTAGAATGTAAAGCTCCCTTTCTTAATCATTTTGCTTGTTTGTGCCATTTGCATCAAGGCGTTTTTGATCTTTTCCCATCCTACGGAATGAGCTGGAAAAAGCTCACTAAATTTGTACTACCTCGACATAAATGCATTCTAAATGCCACCGACGTTTTCTCGCAAAAAGTTAAAACTTCATCAATGTTTGATGGTCTGATATTTGTCAGGTCGTTGGGTCAGCTGAAGAAACCAGCAGGCTCCTGCTCTGTGAAGCCACAGGCACTGTGATGAGGAAATGCTTCCATCTTCTCGGAATTGTACCTGTTTACAAAATATAACCCTCTAAAAAGCACAATTTGCAGATCCCCTTTCAGAAGACTGTTTTGATTTCCGTCACTTCACTATCCATCTCTGCTATCTTTTCCGACATTATTAGAGTTGCGCCTGAGCGAGGAAAGAAGAAAAACAAAGATCCATACAGAACATTGTAGTGTTTTAGTTTGGTTTAAGCTTATAAAGCTTTGGCCTTTAATTTATATTTCTATTGACCCTGTGAAGGCCCTTTATTTTGCTTCATTAATTGGCTCGTCACATTTACCACTTCCCCCCGGTGTCCAAGATATTGAATCAGGTTGCTCAGAATCAGTTATAAACAAAATCAAAAGTGTTCTTAGGAGTGGAGGGTGTTAGATGAACACGACTCTCTACAATGGTATGATATTATCGACTTTAAACATAAACTCTTATAGATTTGCGTTGGGCTTCCCCAAAAATCCTTATACCAATGTTGATAGCATTATTTGATTATAAACTCATGATCATTCTCTAAATTAGCTGATATGTGACTTTCATCCAACATAGGAGGATTTATAACTCATCTTTAGGATTATCTTTATACGCTGTTATTTTGTCCAATGTGAATTTTCCAGATTTGATAGCAGGTTCTACAAATTTATTCTCCTCGTTTTCTGGAAGGTTATCATATTAAGTTATAAAATTCTTTATAAAAGAATAAAAGAGGGGGAGAAATGAGCTTGAAAATTTACAAGTCAAGTCATTCAAGGGTAGCAAATAATCAGTGCCAATTCACAGAAACTGCAGACCTAGAACCACAAAGCAGACTACTTTTCCCTCTTGATCTTGAAGCTTTCTTGGCTATGGTAGTCCTTGGGACAATGGATTTATGGCCATCAAATCCTCCTCCAACACTCATACAAGATTTGAACTTTTTTCTAATTGGAGAAACCCTCTTCGCTAAATCTTCTAATCTCTCTACACTTGCCAGAGATGTGAAAGATTCTGATTTGCCATCATAATATTTAGACAGCCCTCTCCTGCAAGCACAAAACCATTTCAAAATTTCCCATTAGTCATATTGATCCATTCTTTCAATCAAAACGTGTCTCCAAAGAAACATAATGAAAAGGGTATGTTTTTTTTATTTATAATTTATCCCATTACTTACTTCATCGGAAGATGAACCATAAGCTCTGATAGCTCAAAAAGAGGTCCATTTGAAGAAGAAGAAGAAGAAGATGATAATGAAGAATTCGAAACTGTAGAAAGGGCATCTTCCACCATCTCCAAAGAAGAAGATGCTTCAGAATTTGCAGAACTAAACTCCATGGAAGACTCCATTGAAGCTTCACAATCTTCCATGATCGTTCTGCAACAACCATTCTGAGCTTCATCAACATGAAGACGTTGAGTTTCTTGCAATTCTCCCATTGGAATCAAATGAAGGAGAAGAAGAAGAAAGGTATTATATATTGCAACCTTAGTATGTGCGTTTGAGAAGCTATTTATATATGCGTGGAAAGCTTAGATTATAATTAAATGTAGCATAAAAGTTAGATAATTCTCCTTTTTGTTGCTTTATCCAAAAACCCAACCCTTTTATCATCAATCAATAATTATCATCGTTTTATTATAAGATAAAATTGATGATAAAAAAAAAATAGATGGGGCCTGAGTTTTGTGTTGCCTTCTCCCATATTACTAGGAAATAAGATAAGGTCTGAAATTTGGAAGACATATCCACAACGTACTGAATCCCCACCTCTCTCTGTCATTCTCTAGTAACATCTTCCTTACTTTTGCTTCATAAAGTCATGACATTATTCCCATTCTTTTATGTTCATCTACATCATCAACCTTCCTTTGAGGAAGGAATAATTAAAGATTTAAAACACCCCACTCCCCTTTTACGATTACCTTATACGATTACCTTATATCAACTGAGATGGGAACAAAACGTTACCATTCATGTCACATTAAAGAAAATCAAACTTCATTTATTATTAGATGGTTGCAAATGTATGATACATGATAATTTAGAGTTATGGTAGCTAATTGTAGTCATGAAAGGTGAAATGCTTCCGGAAAGATTTAAAACACTCCACTCTTAAAATGCTTCTTGAAAAGTGAAGGGTTTTAATTCTGGGACTATGTAAAACTATGTATGTTGTTTCTGTAAGTAAGGGCTGAGACAATATAATAAAAATAGTATTTGTGTTTTTCTTTAGTTGAGAGCTAAGTTTATTTTTCAATTTTATGTAGTTTAGATAGTATGTTTAGAATCATTCAAGCTTGACATAATCGATTTTGCTTATGAAGTGATTCAAATCTGAAACAAATGTTATTGTCTAGAGATATTTGATCACGGTAATTCGAATCTTACTTTCCTTGTAGTGATTCCTTATCATTTACTTATCTCTGTACCAACGTAAAAATGTAATATATGAGCGGAATTTGAAATAGGTCAAAATCACGATGGTTAATATCTCTACGTCAAGAAATTTTAATCCAACACTTTAAAGAACGGTGATGCTATTTAGTGCACGAGACATCTCAATAAAACCAATATAACCAAATTGATTTACGAAATTTCCATTTATATAAAAAGAAAACTTTAGAAAAGAAAAACTTCTACACTTCAACAACTTGGATTTTGAGGGGAGCTTCTATATTAAGATAAACATTCAATATTTGGATAAACCAAGCTTTTTGGAAACCACATTTTTCAATAAAGAAAAAGGTAAAAGTTGTGCTTTGGAGTATTTTTACCATGGTTAAATGTATTTTTCTCTTGACAGCAAAGATCTTTCCCATAATTACTTTTTTAAAATATTTTTATAATAAGGGTAACCTATTTTTAAGTCATGTCACTAGAGATATCTACGAGGTGGGACGAGGACAAGTAAGTCTTTTCTACTGCCTATTCCATTCTTCATTTTCATGAAATTTCTCATTTATTTTTTAGATTAGGGTTACGATAGATATAGTTATTTTAAAATTTGTATTTATTATTATAATTCTTAATAAAAGATGGTAAAAAAAATCTAATAAATCAATATTTTATAAATGTTTAACCTACTTTCTCAAATTTTATTAATATTAAACATAGTTTTTAACTATTAAAAAATAATGATGTATCTCTCATTTATCTAATAGAAAGATAAATAGAATGTTGTTCGCTCCATACTCTATTCTCGATTTTAATGAGAAAAAAATTTAAAAATTTGAATTTATTGATTCTCGCGTTATAAATTAGAGAAGACTAAATTAAATTATAATTATTTTTTAAAAAAATTTAGAAACTAAATTTATACGATAAAGTGAGGAGATAAGAAGGGAAAGTGGAGTTGGGCACAAGTCACTATGGACATGGAGATGGTTACTGCAAACAGCCATTTCCATCAAATTTCTGTTATCTAATCCACGCTGTCCCAATCTTTGTTCTTATCCATAATGTCGGGGAATTTCGGCCCAATAGGCCCTTCAAAATCCAATAGGCTTAGAGTCGTCCGGCCCATTGACAATCTCACTTGGGCCGTTGGAAAGTGAACCAATTGGGCTTTCTATTTTTCAAGGCCCATAATATTTGGGCTGGTCCATTAGATGACTAGACCAATTCCATTTCGGGAAAGGATGGAGTCGAGATTTATTCAAATGTTTCGAGTAAATAAGTCAAAAGTAATTATTATATTATTTAAAGCAGAGAATTAAAATTCTCAAACTTTACATTAATTCTACATCGTACTAAAAATATTTAATGAATACTCCTTTCATGTAAAAATTAAATATTTAATTTTACTGCTATATACAAATTTAATTTTAGAAAAAGACCATAAATTCATACATTATTAAAAAAAAAAAAAAACTAAAAAAAAAATTGGAGAAGAAAAAACATGTTTTTTTAATTTGCTGAAAAAGAAAGAAATGGAACGGAACCGTTCCGGCGGGTAGTGAATGGAACGGTATATATAAATTAGTGGGGAACAGACATGCTGGGCACCGGAATCGAGGAATCTCAATAGACAAAATTTAATACTTTCCTCTGAAGTCCGGTCCCTATGCTGACACACTCCTTCCCCTGTCCCCGACACTCTCCATAGCCTCCGCCAGAGTGGCTTTTTAAGCTAATTTTGCTCTGTTTTAGCCTTAAACCATAATCTCGAGCTCTGTAATCCTCACAGTGGGTGCCTTTTTAGAAAGCAAAACGAGCCGTTGCTGTTCTAAACCAGAATCTTACAAATCCCTCGTTCCCATTTCTCTACACAAACCCCGCAGGAGAGTTGGACTGAGACTTGAAGGCGTGGATTTCAGGTGATAACGAGAAGGAGAATGGGGAAAAGGGCTGGATTCAATCTCATTTTTTATGGGATTTCACTGCTGCTTATGTTCTTGGGTTTGTAGCTCTCTGTTTCCTCTTCGTGTTCTTCATTTTTGCTGTTCTGTTCACTGTTCTTGCTGTTCTGGGTGTGTTCCTCTTCGATTTGGTACCACATTTGACATTTCTTGCGGCGGTTTTGTCTGATTCTACTTGTTGGATCTTCCATTGGCATTGTTGCTACTTCTTTAGCTAAACTGAAGTAAACTAATCATTATTCAACCTATTGAGTAACATATTTCTGTGCTTGTATTGATAGAAATCATAGATTACAGAATAAAAGATTTGAAACCCTTTGTAAGAAAGGAAAGAACAAACCCTTTTGGTATAAGTCACCATTGTCTTCGTTTTCATGCTTGAAATAAGGCTGTATGTTTCCTGCAGGCCATTGCCAGGGAAGTAATGTTGGAATTTGCTATGGAAGAAATGCAGATGACCTCCCAACACCAAATAAAGTGGCCCAATTGGTTCAACTTCATAACATCAAATACCTTAGAATTTATGACTCAAACATTCAGGTTCTCAAGGCCTTTGCCAACACCGGTGTCGAACTTATGATCGGGATACCGAATTCCGATTTGCTGCCATTCGCTCAGTTTCAGTCTAATGTAGATACTTGGCTGAAGAATAGCATTCTCCCTTACTACCCGGCGGCGAAAATAACATACATTACAGTCGGTGCCGAGGTCACGGAGAGCCCTCACAATGTGTCTGCCTTGGTGGTGCCTGCCATGAACAATGTACTCACTGGTCTTAAGAAGGCTGGTTTGCACAAGAAGATAAAGGTTTCTAGCACTCATTCGCTCGGAGTTTTGTCTCGGTCGTTCCCTCCCTCGGCTGGCGCTTTTAGTAGTGATTTTGCATTCTTCTTGAAACCATTGTTGGAGTTTCTTGCTGAGAATCAGTCTCCTTTTATGATCAATATTTATCCTTACTATGCTTACAGAGAATCCCCTAGCAATGTGTCATTGGACTATGCTCTTTTCGAATCGTCGTCTGAAGTTATCGATCCGAATACTGGTCTGCTTTACACGAACATGTTTGATGCTCAGATTGATGCTCTTTATTTTGCTTTGATGGCTCTAAATTTTAGAACTATTAGAGTGATGGTCACAGAAACAGGTTGGCCATCTAAAGGGTCACCAAAGGAGACAGCTGCAACTCCCGACAATGCGCAAACTTACAACACGAATCTTATCCGACATGTTATTAATAACACCGGGACACCTGCAAGGCCGGGGGAGGAACTGGATGTATATATCTTCTCTTTGTTTAATGAAAACAGGAAGCCGGGGTTGGATTCTGAAAGGAACTGGGGATTGTTCTATCCAGACCAGACCAGCGTCTACAACTTGGATTTTACAGGAAGAAGTGCAGTAGACATGACTTCACAGGCTAATATGACTGGTTCTAATGGAACTGACTGGTGCATTGCTTCGAGCAAGGCGACCGATATGGACTTGCAAAACGCGTTGGATTGGGCTTGTAGTTCGGGGAATGTCGATTGCACTGCCATCCAGCCAAGCCAGCCTTGTTTTGAGCCAGATACTCTTGTTTCTCATGCATCTTATGCGTTTAACAGTTATTTCCAGCAGAATGGAGCTACTGATGTTGCTTGTGGCTTTGGAGGGAATGGAGTTAAAGTTAGCCAGGATCCAAGTAAGTCAGTGTTATTATATATCTGTTTGCTAGATATAGTTACTTGGCAAACAAATGTAGCTTAGTGTCTTTAACTGCATGTTCAAATTTCCTTTGAAATCCCGACTTTTGAGGTTAAGGCCTGAGACTTTACCTGATTCGATCCGACCCTTCAACAAGCCTATCATTGACACTCATGTCTTTTCATTGTCCCATCTTGTTTATTCCTCGTTTCCTCTTCAATGCTCACATTATATGATGTGTTTGATGATGTGGCGTCCTCCTCAATCGCATCATGATATTCTTTTCTATTGGCCCTCGTGTGACTGAATGGGAGCTTTTTGAGGATCGCTGCTTTACTTGTCTCAACATGAGGATCACAACCTACTCGCTTCCTAGTATGGTTGTGACATTCTCCCCCACTTAAATTAGTCATCGATGAGTATCCCGAGGCCCAATCGCGGGATTGTTCATGTAATCAACTTAGTTATAAGACCTACGAGAATCAAGATTTTGCCTGATATTCTTTTAGCTGCCCGGTTTGGTTCCTAAACTTGAGTTTGTAACTTGTCTTTGCAGGCTATGATAACTGCGTGTACGCGACCGTTGTTGGGTAAGCTCTTTCTTTTGGAATGGAAGCAAACTTGACATTATTTTGATTGTTCGTTTCATAAATTTTCTTGTTTATTGTTTAATGGTTATGCAGGAAGAACAAGACGACTTCTTCCAGTAATACAACAGCAATGTCCTCAACTTCATCATCATCTTCTTCAGCGATTGGAGTTTCTGCAGGTCTACTTATCTTGGCCTTCATATCATGTTTTTTCAAAATTTCATGATGATGGGGTCAGCCCAGTCTTCTGAAAATCTCAGATTTTCCTTATTTTGTAATTGAACTTGTAACTTCACCTTGTAAGAAGGGATCTAAGGGGAGTTCGAATTTCTAATCAAATGATTTTTTTGGTCGTCTATTTTACTTCTGAATATGTATAGAAAAGTTCATCAAAGTTACCAAAATAATAATTCCCTGAAACTATAATCCAGTGTGATGTTCATGATACCATATTTAAAATTTTGAAAAATATAACAAAATATCTGCAATTTCTAGTCAGAAGGATTGGGAACAGTTGGGAGTTTTTAGGGTTACAGAGTTTGGGAGCAATCTCTCAAAGCGAAACTCACGAATCGACCATCGTGATTCTAGCCAACTATCCTTCGCAGTACAAGATTCGGGTAATCCAAATTGCTACAACGAAAGACGAGAGCACCTGCTGATCGCTAATCATGACATAAATGCAACATGAGCTTGAGATGAACTTCTAATTGAATTCTTTCCTCCCATCTTTTTGTATACCATTCGATGTTAGCAGGCACAATCTAGAAAACTCGTGTGTTAAGATCTCAATCTTTTTCTTACACAGAATAGTAGTTTAGCCATTGAGCCGATAAGACCTCCCTCTGAAAGCTCCACTTGTACCCCTATCATCAGGTACTGCTGCACGTTGAATTGGTGGTGCTCCTATCCTCCACCTTGATACTAACCTCTGTCTGTAGAAATTGTTAAAGATACGCTGAATAAAAGCAAGGCAAGCAATACAAAAACCCAACGGATGAGTATATAAAAAGTATATAAATAGGCAGAATCTCAAACTAACAAGGCAAGGAATATTTGTAGTTAAAAAACAAAACGAGGAAGGATACACCCAAAATGGAGTTTTCAATATGTTCTTTCCGCCCGCCAGAGGATGCAACACGGTCAAGAAGTAATACAAATGCCCTGCTAAGATTCCAAGTAAATCAGGTACAAGAGGTGAACCAAAAATGACATCCAGCGCTAGCATGGCCCATGGCAGATAAAATGCCTGCACAAAAAGCATTACATTTGTAATGCAGATATTAGGAACTGAAACACAATCCCGTGGTGAAAAAAAGGTACAATTTGAAACCTAAATCATTGCTATTGGTCGTACCTTAAGAGTCACAAGGCCATATATGTTGATCTGTGCAGTAGGAAATTCTCTACTCCAGACGTAGAGAAGCATAAACACAAGTGATATCCCTAAGAATGATGAATAGAAGATTGGTATAGCAGAAAGTACCTACACAAGAGGAAGTATCCATAAAAAGAAAGCTTGTCACGAATCAGCGTAAATACATTTTGATATGCACAAATACACAAACTAAATAAAGGTTCAAACAAGCAAAAACTCTTAGATGGGAGGATTTCATGAGGAAAAAAAAAAAATCCCCGAGGAACAGAAATACAAAAGAGNAAAAAAAAAAAAAAAAAAAAAAAAAAAAAAAAAAAAAAAAAAAAAGAACTCGCAACAACCGAACATTGAACTAACTAATGATTTTTTAACCAACGGATGATATGCTTCATGAAATTGCAATAATGATTTTTTAACCAACGGATGATATGCTTCATGAAATTGCAAATGATTAAGTACCATCAAAATAATTTGGAACAAGGAAAAAAACAACCAAAAGTCCGGTGGCCTTTTCACACATCTTTCCCTCACAACATTACTATCACTTCTAAATGACATAAAACAGTTTAACCATTAGGTGTCATCTGCAAAATCTACTATTTTTACGAACAGATAAAACTGAAAAGAACCTCTGCATCTAAACCTTTTTTTGTCGAAAAAACTAAGCTTCCAACCAAAAGTGAAAGAATACAAAAGGGCCAATCTAAAGGAATAACTTAATAAAGATCTTCACGCACCAATAATGTTAAGGCTCCAAATATCATCATCCATAGAAAGTCTGCCGTTCGCCTCTGAAATGGTCCATTCTCAAGTTGAACACCATACCTTGCTCTGCGAGGGCACAAACACAAAAACTATTAGTGCATCATAAACCTTTATGAAAGTTTTAACACAAACCCTTCACCTTCATGAAAAAGTACTGCTAGTAGTTCATGTATAAAAATAAAAGTTATCACACACAAAAACTTACATCATTAGTAAACGAATTCCGAAATTGATAGAGAATTTTCCAAGGAAGAAGAAGTTTGTGAATAGCCTCCATACCTGAAAATAAAGGTAGCCTTCGATAAATATTATTAATAGTAATGGAAAGAATATATTGGAATTCACATTAAAGAATTACTGCAAAGGGAAAGGCATCCATCATTTAAGAATATTCAATGTAAAGAACGTTCTAGTTCATGACTTACTTAAGGCACAGTCATTTCCACTGAAAAATCAGATGCTGTTAGACCTAAATTTATAAGCACAAGTAATTCCACCACAAAAACAAAAAGGCGAGAGAGAGAGGGGCCAAACTTATACTGTTCTCTCAATTTTTTTCAAAACCACTTCCTTTGATATGAAAGACCAACTTCCTAGATGAAAAACAATGATTCTATAGGCAAATATTGACGAGATTCAAGAAACAATAACTGCTAGTTCTTTTCTTTTTAGCATTAATTCTCAACCAGCAATAGACACACCTCGGTTAGAACCTCACAAGTTGTGTCATTTCCCTAAGAGCAAAGATTCTTCTCGTCAGAATTTAAAATCCATAGCATAAGTTAACTTGTTTCTACCATAATTTTCCTGGATTGGATTTCATGTAAAAACTCTGGTTCTTGTGTATCTCCCTTCACTGCTTTTAGATATCTTTACTGTTTACTTCATAAATTGACGTTTGATAAAGAATTTGCCATTAGGCTTCATACAAAACTTAAAAATGAGCAATAAATTTTACCAAGTTTCTATTCCTCCTCACCGGGTTTAGGATGAAGAGATTTGTCGGTCAACTTTCATTTTGAATTTACTTGAACTGTTCTATATCTAATTCTATTCCTCTTGTTTGGAATAGGGACTTCAAAAATTAAAGAGATTTATAACCTCCAGACTATGGAAATATACAGAACAAGTACGGAAGGATAGATTAACATTGAGGGTGTCTCAATCAGTCCGATGGGATGATTGCCTTACCTTACAAGATTTGACATTAAAAAAGATCGTATAATCCTTGATATCCTAAATGGAAAGTCCCTTTGGCTTAAGACCATGACCTTATTTTAGAAAAGTAAGACACAATTAAACAATATGGAGAAAAATGACAAAACTATCCAATCCCAAAAGTTCCTACCAAAAACAAGAACCTTTATTGGAGTTCAAAGGAACCCACACTAATGAAAATTAGTACTAATTAATAAGAGGAGAATTGACGACATAGTTGCTAAAGTCGCTATCAAAGACTTGAACCATTACCTCAAAAGTTAAGTTAAAGATGATTCCAATGTTCCCATCAATAACTTTTCTAATAAAATATTCTCGAACAGTCTAACATTCCTTGCACTAACTAAGAATTTATTTATTTTGATCTCAACCGAATAATGGAATTCATTTCGAAATAAATCCCATCTTCATTCATTGTTTCCAATTCTGAGTTTTATCTGATATTTATCGCCTCCGTAAAATTATCAATCGAGAATATAACCGATAGGTCAACCAACCAGGAAATTATTGAAATCCAAGAATTCCATATCCACTCATAAGTATGAAATTCAACGCCCCTTGGAAAGATAAAGAATGATCAAGAAGAATGTTGGATAAACAGAATAAAAACACTAATGAAAGCAAGAGTCAGCAGATGTTTAAAAAGAACAAAAATTGAACAGATAAATTCAAGTCAATACCTGAAAACGCTTGAATATGAGTCCGAAATGCAACGCAATAAAATTAGGATTTAACAAGCCAAGTTGGAAGACTGTAGTCGCCAAAAGGCATAGGGTTCCATACGCCTTACTTATAGGCGGAAGAGAGTTGTAATATCTGAATCGTGAAAAAAAAATAAAAAATGGTCAGGTTCCAGATTAAAATCAAACTACACAATGACAGCAGACATTGAACATCAGAAAAAAAAAATCAAAAGTAATCAAATTGCAGCATCGAACAGCAGAGAAACGAAATACAGAATTCATAAATTGAGTTTCAAACAGGAAATAGAAATGGAGAGGCAGTATTACTCGGCCGGAGAAGACATTGTAGAAGCAGAAATCAAACTCGAAGCAGCTTTAGAACTAGAGATCTCTAAGTCTTCTTTAAGAAATTTCACCGCTTGAAGACGAACAAACCTTAGCAAACAAGAAATCAGTAGGACAATAGAAACGCCAGAATATATAGGCGAAAGAAAAGGAATAGAACCAAATAAGACCCAAAATGTTCCACTTCCGTCTCGCACGTGCGGATTACTGGGCTTGCTAAAATGTACTCATTAAGCCCATATCATAATATGGGCTAGGCCCAAGGACAGCTCCAGATTGCATTTCTCATCAGAGATTTGTGGGGCCCAGAGAGGTGCCAGGTGGCACGTCCTTGTAAATGGAACTACGCATGTCAGTTGCTTTCTCCATGTGGGTTGTCGCTCTCTATCTTCAACATGGGCCGCCCCCTTATCCAGCCCAATATCCTTTCATCTTAACTTATTCTAATTTTCATTATCTAATTTCCTATTAATCATAATACACTTATTAAAAATTAATAAAGTTTCGACCTTTACGAGAAAATAAAACATATTTTTTTAACAAAATAATATTTTCTATATACATTATTAAAAATTAATAATTTTAAAATTGTTTAGCTAAAACTTATTGAGGAATTATATGTAATTAGAAGTGGGTTTTAAAAGGACAATATAGTTTCTTTTTATCTCATTTCACATATTTTTCACTTCATTACATATGTAAAAATATTCACTAGAAATTCCATTTATGCCCCTTCTAGAGGGGGATTTCACCAGGTGGCCATAGGCTAATGGTAGTGTAGATCATAGGGGCACATATGTCACAAATGTCACATGGGACAGTTATAGAGCTACAAAGTTTTATATTTTAATATATTTTTTTTAAATAACAAAAAAAACTATTGTCGATTTCCAATAATTGTATTTTGGGTGATAATTGAAATTTAAAATTAAAAGTATAAATCTAGAAAAAAAAAAAAGTATTATGGAGAACTGATTTGTCTCTTTCTACGACAAGGAAGATATTCTTCCCATAAACAATTATTTTTATATATAATTTTCTGAATTTCCACTTTATAGTGATTGATTACTGTCTATTTCCTTGCCACCTGGAATCAAATCAATAATCAAAATGTTTTAAAACATTATATTTAAATACGAGAAGTAGATTTTGTTTGTTTTTTAATCTTACTTAGTAGTCTGTTTAAGTGTAGTTAGCAGCATTATCCATGTAATTAATGAACAAATTGTTAAACCAGCCCCTCTCTAAATGGTATGATATTGTTGGTTTGAGTGTGAGCTCCTGTGACTTTACTTTATACTTCTCCAAAACGGCTCTAAATTAATCTATACTTTATACTTCTCCAAAACGGCTCTAAATTAATCGATAGATGTGGGACTTTTATCAATCTAATACAAATTAGCTAAGAATTTCACAAACGACAATCAATCAAAACTCGCCGGCGAACAAATTAGCCAAAACATTTCATTAATCAGTGTTGAATGAATGACAAACTCATCACAAAAATTCGTTTTTTTTCTCATGGCGGCGACGAGCTGGGATGATCACTGTCTGTTGTCTCAGCCAGTGTTCCACAGACAAGAGGCTTCACGACAGGAGGTAACCTCAGACAATTCAAACTCCCACCAGGAATCATAGAACATTCAGGCGGAGGCCTCTGCATGTTCCTTCCAGGAATGCAATTTCCTGAGAAATCAAATCCCAAATTCCCCAGAAAATGATGCGAGCATTCTTGGCTAACTCCGGAAAAAAAGTTGAAAGAAACCGTCAGATTCACCAAGCTTTTCAACGAACAGATCAAATCGGGAAGAACACCGGAAAGGCGGTTGTGGCCGAAATTTAGAATTTGGATGTCGTTCAAACAGGACAGAGTATCAGGCAAATGACCCATCAATGAATTGAAACTAACATCGAACACTTGCATTTCTGAGAAAAGCCCGATTCCTTCGGGGATGCAACCAGTTAATTGGTTGTTCAAGAACAAGATTTCTTTAAGTGATGAACCCAAGATCCCGAACCCAGTTGGGATATTCCCAGACAGCTTGTTGTTAGCTAAATTAATGACAGAAGCAGGGGAATTCCCCAGATTCTGTGGTAGTTCGCCGTCGAAATGGTTGTTGTTGAGGAAAATGGCGTCGAGTTTTTTATTGAAGATGTCTTCTGGAATTGGGCCGGAGAAATCGTTGAATCTCAGGTCTAAATAGACGAGATTCGGAATATATAATGTGGTAATTGGAAAAGGACCGGAAAAAAGATTGTTGCTAAGATCTAGTTCTTGGAGGGAAGACATTTGTCGGAAGGTGTCGGGAACGGTGCCGGAAAATCGGTTGGAGTTGAGGTGAAACAGAGTGATTTCCGTGAGATAAGAGAGCTGATTCACGAGAGTACCTGCTAGATTGGCGTGATTGAGGTCGATTCCGGCGATAATGTCGACGGGGGACGACGTCATTTCGTCTTGAACTTGTGCACAGAAAACCCCTTTGTAAGAACACACATTGGGGCCGACCCAACTGCTCAAAATTCCAAGTGGGTCACTTGTAATGGCGGATTTCCATGCTTGGAGGGCGGCGTAGCCTCTGTTCAGCCTCGGCGTCGGAGGCCCAGATGGCGTTTTTCCACCGTTTCCGCCAATCCATACGCCTGGCCCACCACCGTTGCCGATAGAGATCCCGACGCCGATTCCCCCATTGACGGCGACTCCGCCATTGACGCCGACTCCGAAGGTTTCAGTTGCAGTGGGGTTTGTGAGTAGGAAGAAGATGAGACAAGTGAGAATTGGGAAGCTTTTCATTTTTTTTTTTTTAATTTTATTTTGTTTTCTCGAAGAAGGAGATGAAAATGTTTGAGCCGGTGAGGTTTTTGTCAAAAGAGGGTGCGGCCTCGGGGAGGGTAGCAGGTGTGAATTGACCGTAAGACCCAAGGACTTTTTTTTTTGTTAAAGTTAAAAAAACAATTATAATAAACTTTTAAATGGTTAATTTTGAATAAAATTTATTGGTGTTTTGATTCGAAAATATCTTTATTCGTTACAAAAATATTCCAAAATTATTAATTTAAGAATTTTTTGACATTTCTCAGAAAAATATAGAACACCAAATCTAAAGACTAGATTAGTAATTTAGCTTTCTAATTATTAATATTTTTTGTTTTATTTAATTGTTAATTTTTTTTAATTTTATCTAATTATAATTTGATTAATTGTGGAATGACCGTCTCGTGAACTAGCTCGTTTTTGTTTTGTGTGCTTAATTTTACACTAATGATTACCAATTTCTTTTATTNGTTTTGTGTGCTTAATTTTACACTAATGATTACCAATTTCTTTTATTTTTTGTTTTGTCTGCCAACAATAATTTTGGAGTTTTATTTTCAATTAATGTATATTATTATGCCATAAAAATAATAAAATAGCAACAAAATATAATTAATTTGCATATAACATTAGTAAATATATTTCTCTGTATATTATTTATTAATTAATTTAAATATATGTTGTTTTGAAATTTTGTTTGAATATTATTTAAAAAAGATTTTATTAATATGATAATTTTTTATTTTTATTATAAATAAAAACAGCTCAAGAGCGTTGTTAATTTCATATCAAATATTTCTTTTTAAGAAAAGTGAGGGAATAAATAAAAGATAAACGAATATCACTAAAGTTAAATTTAGAAAATTGAATTTTGATATATATTAAAGAAAGATTCATAATTATCTCAACTTTTAATCTAGAGGACAAATAGGTAAAAACAATATGCTTAAGATTAACTTTTAATAAATAAAAAATACTGTTTAAATTTAAATTTCTTATTATCTACACCCATGTACAAGTGCGCGGGTGAAATCAAGTACAAAAATTTGAGGTTCGGTTAGAGTGAGGAACAAAACATTCGTTATAAGTACGTGGAAACTTCTCTCTAGTAAATGCGTTTTAAACCCGTGAGACCAACAGCGATAACATAATAGACCAAAACAGACAATATCTACTAGCAGTGAGCTTAAGTTGTTACAAATGGTATTAGAGTCAGACACCAAGTATGTTGGCCTCCAAGAGGGTGGATTGTGAGATTGCACATCGATTGGAGAAAGAAACGAAACATTATTCATATGGGGGTGGAAACTTCTTCATAGTATACGCGTTTTAAAAACATGAGACTAACAACAATACGTAACGGATCAAAGCAGACAATATCTGGTGTATATAGATTAGGAGTATTACAAGGCAGGCATTAGAGTGTTGTTTTCTATGTTACACGTAACTTCATCTCGTTTATCATCTAAGATGAGTTTGTATATATTTAGTTAAATTTAATGGAAATAAAAGGGAAGAACGAAAGAGAGTTGGAAGATAGTTTGAAGAGAAGACAATAAAAGTCAAAGGCTAGGGTTTCATTAAATATCGGACACGACAAGGACATGGACAGCAAAATAATCACATCAATTGGAGGGAATATATAAATGAATTTTAATTATCATAATAAATAGGAAGCCAACCAAATAATATTTTCAATTATTTCCGCCACAATAAAAGCACACATTTTTATTACACACTTCGTGTTTTCACAAGCATTTTGGGTAATCAATCATTCAATTATTTACCCTTCCCTAATTTAAAACCAATAATAAAGTCGACGGGATAGGGCAGGACAGGGCAGCTGGATCATTATAGTAATAATAATAATAATAATAATAATAATAATAATAATAATAATAATAATAAGGGAGCTGACAGGTTATAACCTACGCCCTAACGTACCCCACAAGTTTGGGCTCCTCATCTGGGCTTCACGCCTTTAGCAGCCCATATTTTACGGGCTGGGCTTTTCTATGGATCGAGACTCGTTTTAACAAGGGTGGGCTTTTCTATGGACCTCAGCATAAGCTCTCGTGACTTTATGTGTGGCTCCCTCTTAACAATTTTCAACGCGACAAAATAGACATTTAAAAAAAAAATATTTAATTTAGATGAAAAATAATAAAAAGGACCACATTAAAGTAATTAATTATTGGAGTTTAAGGATTAGTCAAAAAATAAAGTAATAAAGAGAAGAAATTGGTGATTGGTTGTTATTTCCGGCACTTTTTCTACCCTAAAGTTTATTCTTGTCCTCTCCTCCTTTATTCCCTCACCATCAAATTTCCCACTTTTTTTATTTATTTATTTTTTAATTTTTCACTGGGTCGATTTATTATTTTATTCTCTTATCCTAAAGATACTTACACTTTGTTCTCCATTACATATATTATTATTATTATTATTATTATTATTATTATAATGATGATTAAAAGAAAAAGAAAATAAATTAATGCAAGAACATGAAGGAATAAAATCCAAGTTTGAAGTTGAGAGAAAAGAAGGAAGAGTGAATACAAATTATATCCTTTTTCTTTTTGTTCTTTGAAAAAAGAATAATTTACCCATAAAGAGAATGAATGGTAATAAAGATGATGTGTAATCATTATAAGGGTCACAACTTTCATGCACCTATTCATATATATGTATACGTATGTGTGTATGTATATGGTTCTTTTACTTTTCCTTTAATTTCACTCTCTCTAAAGAGTGTGAGAAGGAAGTTGAAGGGGAGTCGGGTTCGGGTAGGACTCGAGAAGTGAAAAAGGGTCGATTATATCTAAGGAAGTTGAAGGGGAGTTGGGTTCGAGTAGGATTCGAGAAGTGAAAAAGGGTCGATTATATCTAAGGAAGTTGAAGGGGAGTTGGGTTTGGGTAGGATCCGAGAAGTGAAAAAGGGTCGATCGGTGATCCTCATGGGTTTTTNATTTTTTTTTTTTTTTTTTTTGGCTTCGAGACAAAAATATATATATATTTGAACTTTGGGGTGTGTTTCAATTCAACAAATTTGAAAGCTTAAAATACCAATAATGTGGAGAATGGTTTTTGTTTTTGACTATCCATGACCGTGGAGATTCGGGTTGTCCGACTCGGGCCAAAATGATGAATACTTCATCCATTGATCTGCCTCTCGACTACTCGATATGGATGATTCCTGCTCCAAAACCCACTTTGTCAAACAAAAGTTAATCGATTACCGAACAAATTATAATTTTTAAAAATATATTTATATAGTTTAGGCTTGGATTCTAAATCTTAAAACATTTAAATGTGATTGTTAACCTACTCATTTGCTTCCACTATTACTCGTCTTAAACCCTAAAAAATCCCATTACGCATTACATAACACACTAGCTCAGAACTTTATTATCAAAACACGTAACATTAGTGACCGTATAAATAATTAAAATGTAAATTTAATCTAATATTTAAAATTATAAGAAAAATTGTCTAAACTATATGGATAAAATAGTGACGTTTTGAATTATAAAGTTAAAATTGAAACTAAATTCAAACCCTAAAGAGAAGGTAAGTACTCCAATTTCTATCTTTTTCTTTTTTCTTACTGTTCTTTTGAACCTTTTTTTTTTTCTGGATAAATAAATAAAAAAGGTAGCGGGGTTCATGGAATTCAGAGTAAAAAAGTAAAGAAAAAGAAAGAGAAAAAAAAAAAAAAAAAAAAAAAAAAAAAAAAAAANAAAAAAAAAAAAAAAAAAAAAAAAAAAAAAAAAAAAAAAAAAAAAAAAAAAAAAAAAAAAGATGTATTATGAAGAACTCACAGGTGGGTGATGTTTGATGGAAGAAGAAGAAGAAGAAGTGCAGCCCATGATGAGTTCTTCCAGGCCTGACGCCGACCTTCCTCCCATTTTATGATGCTCACTTTCACCTTCCTCCTGCTGCTGCTGCTCATGTTTCCATTTCACGCAGTCATTTTCATTTCCAGACATAAAAACACAGACAACAATCATTACCTTAATCATTTCAACTAAATTTAACTCCCTCTATTTCCCGACACTACTCTTCCATGTTTGTTTCCTTTTTGCCCGACATCTTCTTTAACCCTATTCTCACCGTAACTTACTCAAACATTTGGCTGATAACCTATGTTTTAACTCTTTGGAACGACCCTCTAAAATGATATCATTATTATCCACTTTGAGTATAAGATCCCATGACTTTGCTCTTGATTCCTCCAAAGGCCTTATAACAAAGGATCCTAAGACTCCTTTACCAATAATCTTCAAGAAATCTCCCATCGAACAAAATATACTATAAAGCTTCTTCCAAGGCCTATAGAGCCCTCGAACAACCTCTCCTGAATCAAGACTCGACTCTCTTCTCTGGAGCTCTCGAACAAACTATACCATTTGTTCGACACTTTCTCACAACTTGCCTGTTCTACATTTAAGTATTCTATTCTATTGACATGATTAAGCTATGATACCATGTTAGAAACCACGACCCTCCACAATGATATAATATTATCCATTCTGAGCATAAGCTCTCGTGGCTAAAGACTTCATACCAAAAAAGATGTATTCTTTACTTATAAACTCATGATTAACCCCTGAGCTCTTCTCCAATGAACGTACTGTGTAGAGAATTCTCTCTTTTATCTTTAGTTACTCTTTTATGTTTGTACGTTAATGGAAAAAGTCATTCAAACCAAACCAAAGTATTAGTTTCAATGTCTATAACTGAATACCTTCCAAAATTCAATCTTTCTCGAGAAATGAGACGAGTGACCAAACCCCACATGCAAAATCCCATTATTTCATCTCTTCTTTTAATGCACACATAAACAAAACCACCATATATTATCCTCACCATTAAAAACACCAAAAAAAAGAGACCATTAATTATAGTACCTGCTGATGAAATTGTTGATTTTGGATTATGATCGGAGAAGGATGATGAAATGAATCGTGATCAAGGAGGAGAAGAGGAGGAGGCGGCGGCGGAGGAGAGATAATGGCGGAGATTTGATGACTCGGATGATTGCTGATGTGGAAGGCTGTGGTTGGTAGATGATGGTGAACAATAGAACGATGCTGGTCGTTGTGGGCCACCACAAGCTGATGGTGGTGGTCTCGCAGCTCAAACTCGCCGCTGCTGCTGCATGCGCCGCCGCTTGTTCGGCCTTTCATTCCCACCTGCAATGTGTTCCTAGTGTTTATCAGGTTAGTTTTTACCACTGATTTTGATTTAATTTCTAATATTTTAAACGCTTTTCACTGTGAATTGGGTTTATGTTTTAACCTCTAAAGTTTAAATCTTTTTGTTTGGGTAAATATTAAATGTGCCTAATATGGTCAGAAATAACCTCGTCAAAGCTTGTTGTTCTAAATGGGCCAAACCCAAAATGGTCAGATTTGAGATGTTGAATGTCCAACGAACTGAAGCTAGAAATGGAAGCTCCAACACCACCGCCAGCCGGAGACATTTCGTCGGCTTGAGCCATGGAAGAACAGCTGCTCCCACTTGCAACAACCTCAAAACCTGTCTCCGCCGCCGCAAGGCTTCTGTCCGACCAGTTGCACTGCCGTGGCTGTGTCTGATAAAATATCTTCGACACCACCAATTCTCCTTCTTTCTCTTCCTCATGCTGTCCCAAATGGTATTGATGCATGACCCAATTCGTCTTTTCCGGCTTCCGATTCTTGCCGAAGTTTGTGTAAAGAACCAAGATTTTCTTGCAGCCCTTTTGCTTGCCACTCGCCATCACCGGTCGGGTCTTCCCCGTCTTGTGCCACCGCGTTTCGCCACCCCGTAAGTCGCACTCCGTTTGAATTTTCCTCCGCTTTCTCGTCCCCGTCGTGTACGCTTTCGACGGCCGGTGGAAGAAATGCCTACTCAATCCGTCCCTACTAACTCCTATTATGGACACAGAAAAAATAATCACAACTCTGCACAATAGTATGATATTGTCCACTAATTTTGTTAAATCCATGATCATTCCTTAAATTAGTCGGGAAAGAAAAAAAGTAAACAACCTGGAAGTTTCTCGGGATGGGTATAACAAATTCCATCTTCTCCTTCAATTGTGGGAATAAACTCATCAATCAAAGGATGAGATTTCATGTCTTTTGCTTTAACTTTTGCTTCGAGATGTTCGATCAATTCTTGATCGGTCGGATCAAACTTCACTCCGGCTGGTAAGCCGACCCAATCCTGATAAACCCTCTTCCAATCAAAACTAATTACTGGGTTTCTCTTAATTATCATATATGNAAAAAAAAAAAAAAAAAAAAAAAAAAAAAAAAAAAATCAGTACCGGCCTTCCTTCAAGCTTATGGCCGCAACCAGGGCAGTGTTTGGATCCACACATCTGATGCTGTTCAAGCTTTGCATCTAGTAAAGAATCGGAGCCGCCGCCGACGATTGAACCGATTTGACTATTTCTCATATCTTTATGGTTTCTTGAACGGAGTTGTGGTGGTTCATGTCCAAGAGGAAGAGAGGTTTATGAATATATGGAGGTGTAGCCGCCGCAATCAGTTGAAACGCCACCGTTTTTTCAAAAGGAGAAGGATGAAGAAGAAGAAGAAGAAGAAGAAGAAGAAGAAGAAAACAAAAGTGGGCTAGAATTGTTTTAGTTTCTCACTGGCGGCTATTGTAGAGTAGCTTTAACTTTAACTCAACTTAAACATAGAGAGAAGACAGAAGAAGCTGAGAAATAAAAGAAAAGGGAAGGTTGCCCTTAATTCAACTTACAAACCCACCGACCTTTTAGCCTCTTTCCTCAATTAAACAAACCCCATGTTCACTTTCTCTCTCTCTCCAAACCACGCTCTCTCAATCGTATGATATCGTCTAAGCTCTCGTGACTTTACTTTTAGTTCTCCCAAAAGACCTTGGTGGGACTCCCCCTCTTCCAACAATGCTCACGACACTATAGACCTAAGCCTCCCCTTAATCGAGACTCGACTTCTTCTTTTGACTACATTTTTTAGGGTCTCAATTTCGTGGTTCAATATTTGAAGATTCTATTGACATGACTAAGTTAAGTGCATGACTCATGACTCATGACTCTCCATAATTGTATAATTGTTTACTCAATGACTTTGTTTTTGGATTCCTTAAAATGGAGATGTATTCCTTGCTTATAAATTCATGATCAACCTCTTAATTAGTCGATGTGAGACTCGTCTCCAAACAATCCACAACTTTGATAATACAAAACGAAAGTATAAAACTTGGGTAGCTTTTGGATAGCCAAAGACTGCGGTGGAACATGCTAATTTCAAATTAAATACATAGCTTTAATAAAAAAGTTCATGGAATCAAGACGTTGGTTTAAAGTTGAAACTAAGGTATATATGTGAAGAAAATAATCTAATTAATTCACCTAATTATATCAATTTGGATATAAAAATGACAACTTTGATTGTGTTTTGAACCGTCTTTTACTGTAACAACCCGTTTCACTACTACCAGATATTGTTCTTTTAATTATATGAATTTAGATATAAAAATGACAACTTTGATTGTGTTTGATCGTCTTTTACTATAACAACCCATATCCACCGCCAGTAGATATTGTCTTTTTTGGACTTTCCCTTTCGGGTTTGCTCTCAAGACCATTTGTAACATCCCAGATCCATCGCTAGCAGATATTGTCCTCTATGGATTTTTCCTTTCGGGCTTCCCCTCAAGGCTTTAAAACGGTCTGTTAGGGGAAGGTTTCCACACCCTTATAAATGGTGGTTTGTTCTCCACCCCAACCAATGTGAGACATCACAATCCACCCCTCTTCGGGGCCCAGTGTCCTCACTGGCCCTCTTTCATTCCTCCAATCGATGTGGGACCGCCCCCAAATCCACCCCTTTAGGGACTTTAAAATGCGTCTGCTAGGGAAATGTTTCCAAACGAGCGTGAAAGTGAGAGAAGGTGATGAGTTGATGAGTGGGCATGATGCCTTTTGGGCATGAATGATGAGAGAGAGAGAGAGGAGGAAGAAGAAGAGGAAGAAGAAGAAGAAGTTGCTTCATAAGAAAGGGAAAAACAAGAGTAGAGAGAGAAGTGGAAGAAGGACCACTAGAAAAGGCCTGTAATTAGAGCTGATTAAGAACCCTAAAAAGGGGCTATGGAAACTTGGACCAGAAGCACACACACATCAAACATTTCAATATTACATGGTTTCATTAAAAGCCTAAAAAAAAACAATAAGATGATTGCTTGGCTTCACGTTTTGTTCTCACATTCTCATTCACAAATACACAGACCAAATGATGGGATTCAGAACCCTCCACTTTCCCCCACCAACACTCTCCCTTTCCCAATTTTCCTCTTTTAAAACCCTAATTAAATCCAAGTCTTTTTGTAAATGGGTTTTCTTTCCTTCGTTACATATGGTTGGGAGGAGTCTCACGTTCGCTAATCAAGGAAAAAATCATGAGTTTATAAGTAAAGAAGATGCATTTGTCGTTCGAGCTTTTCAATCGGTTTTTGACATATACACTAAGGCTACCCATCATATGACCAACAATCAAGCAGCATTTGTCTCATCCTCGCTGTCGGGTATCGTACACGTTTGATATAAATAAGCACTTTGTAGGCTATCAGTGGAGGACTATGAGATCGTTCACTCGATCCCAAAAAAAGAACTCTCTCAACCCTAGTAGGCTTGTTAGGATGAAGGACATCCAATAGCTTATAGAGAGACTGAAGGTGATGTTTCTGCCATATACCATCATCCATATAAGTATAATATTATTGTAAAAGGTCGTTGTTTATAAATAGAAAAAATCTATTTTATGAATAAACTTTTCAAAGGGTATATTTTTCTCCAATAATTTTTAGCAATTATTTTAATTTTGTGAGTATCAAAGTCGGAGATGAGATTTGACAACTTAGGTGGGACGAAAATGTCGTACCTGAATCCCGCTCAATTGATTTTTTTTTCATAAAAATAAAATTATTAATGAAATATGGTTACATATTATTGTTGTCGAAATAAAATGGACCAAAAAATTTATTGTCCCCAACCTAGGACAAATAGCTTCTATCCTACTTCAACAACATTATATATATATATATATATATATATTTGTAGCTTTTTAGTTTTAATTTATTTGTTTAATACTTATTTAAACAAAGTAATAAACAAATCATAATACCTTAATTCGAACATGGGCAATTAGTGTATACCGTTTAAATGGTTGTCTTTAGTTGTTGGATAAAAAACTCATTAAAAAAACCACATATTTCAATTTAACTCTAATTTATTAAATAATATATTAATTATCCTTTTAAAAGTCTCTACCATAAATGTAATTTAATTTAAAAATAAATAAATAAATGCATTTTTAATTTGGATAACCAAGATTCATAGCAATTAATGCAATCCTATTAGTTGTTCTACTTTTGTGGCTTTAATTGTATTTTTAAAAAAACAAATTATCAGACATATATGTCATTTTACATAATTAATTTAAAATCTTTATAATGATTTTATACGCATGTGACATTAAATATTCCAATTAATATATAAACAGACATTATTTAATTTATGCACCTTATTATAGCNTATATATATATATATATATATATATATATATATATAATTGAAGTGTTATTTAATTTCAAGCCAAATATATATAGTTTGACTTCAAATATTTCTTTTATAAAAATTAAAATATTTATATGGATGCTTACGGTGATATTTCAATTGATATGGGATTTATTATTATTATTATTATTAGTTTTTTAGTAAAAGAAAATTTTAAAATGTGAGAAATTCTCTTAAATTCCACTTCTAATATTCATATATCTTTTGCTTTTGGGGTCAACCAAAAAGGGAGGGAGAAAAGGAAATCATGAGTTTCTCTTTAATCTGGCTTTCAAATTCCAGACGACATTGAGTTGAAGTGTCTTGAAGAGGGGTATGGAAGAGCATAAGAACATTATCCCACATGCCACCAAAAATTGCAGCATAAACCGAGCGGAATTGTTCGATATTCTTCTGAAGAAATGCCAGGTAAAACCACGACATGCTTAATAATATGCACTATATTCTCATTCTTTATCTTATGGATGGTGTTGATAAGTGGTCTTAGTGAGGAGATGAACTCGTGTTTATGGATGATTCCTTTTGCCCATAAGGTGTTTGATAAAATGTCTGAATCATTTTTTCAATGTAGTGGTTGCTCTGCCGATGCTACTCTTGCTTTTATTCATATTCTTTTCCTTTGTTTACTTGTGCATCGTCGACTCATTTGAATATTCCAGCATGTTTGAACATATCTATATGGAAAGAAGCTGACTGCAGTTTTGTTTCTTCAGAAGGAAGAAAAATGCGCCTTCCTTTGACAAGATGGTCAAGTTTCCAGGGCTACCCTAAAGGTAGAATTTTTTTCCATCTTTCAACGTGGAAGATTGTTCGAGGATTGTTGGGAGGGAGTCCCACGTTGGCTAATTTAGGAAATGATCACGAGTTTATAAGTAAGTAATACATCTCCATTGGTATGAGGCCTTTTGGAGAAGCCCAAAGTAAAACCACGAGAGTTTATGCTCAAAGTGGACAATATCATACCATTGTGGAGATCCGTGATTCTTAACCAATCATTGACTTTTTTTGGTGCAGTTGGGTTTCAACTTCCATATAATCACTCCTCTCTTAAAGAATCGAAATGAATTAATTTTTCTTCTTTAATGTGACTTTCCCATTATCCAGATATCTTGAACAAGGATGGTCTACCAGAAACTTCAAGTACTAGAAAACTTATTCTCATCAATGGTAACATTGGACCCAAAAGAACAGCACTTGATGTTTTGTCTCCTGACATTTATACACCAATCGTGGACGTGGAACTTCTAGATCACTGGAATGATGAATACGAAGGGGTCATCATTAATTCAGAGAGCCTACCCTCTTCTGCAAACGCCTTTGCATCAGCTCTCCAGGCATCTCTCTTCCAATGAAAGCTCAAGGTCTGGGAAAAAGTAAAGTTTCCCTTTCTTCTTTATACCACAGTTTTCTTGAGATCTCTGTGCCTAGAACCTTTTTTTTCCTTCCAAATTACAAACAGAGCAAGCTGAACTTGTTTCTGTGGCCATTGATGTGAGATAATAACTGATATTTTTAGTTCACACTTTCAATCACTGCAAAAGCTGTGGCATCAGATTCTCGAATGTGAACTTCCATAGCCATTATTAGATATTTTAGAGTTGTAACTTTCAGGAGGGGTTCAACTCTCATCATGCTGAAGCTGGATATGTCATGCTCACTTACTGAATTCCTACTTTGTCCTGCATGCTCCCATCTGGCCCCTCGCATCATATTGGCGTTGTAGCATTCCTCATCAATGACAACGAGGAGGTACCTGTTTTCCACTTTACAACTGCTTTTCTCTCTGTTTAATAGAATAAGATCATTTTACGTCCTTATTGATATGATTTCATTCACTTTACATAGGTAGCATTTGGTTCATGAGTGTAAAACGTTGAACCTGTGTAGTTTAAAAGTGAAAAACTTAAATTGCCCTAGCACATGTTTGGTTTTACAAAAGTTTAAATGTCAGTCTCAATTTGTCAAACACATGGTTATGTTAGAAGTAGGATTAGCAAACTTGTAGCATAATATAAACCAGCTCCCTTTTGCCTAACTTTCAAATTTCAAGTGTCCTTTTGGGCTTAAACACACACCAGTTTTATTGAGTTCAATGTCTTGGTGAGATTTAAACCTTCAACTAATCGATAATATGTTTCTTAACTAGTTTATGTTAGAGGATTGTTGGGAGGGAGTTTCACATTGGCTAACTTAGGAAATGATCACGGGTTTATAATTAAGGAATACATCTCCATTGGTATGAGGCCTTTAGGGAAGCTCAAAGCAAAGCCATGAGAGCTTATGCTCAAAGTGGACAATATTATACCATTGTGGAGAGCCGTTATTCCTAACATGGTATTAGAGTCATGCCCTTAACTTAGCCATGTAAATAGAATCCTCAAATGTCGAACAAAGAAGTGTGAGCCTAGAAGATGTAGTCAAAAGTGACTCAAGTGTCGAACAAAAGGTGTATTTTGTTCGAGGACTCCAAAGAAGGAGTTGAGCCTCGATTAGGATGAGGTTGTTCGAGAGCTCCATAGGCCTCGGGGGAGGCTCTATAGTGTACTTTGTTCAGAGGGAGGATTGCTGAGAATTGTTGGGAGGGAGTCACACCTTGGCTAATTTAGGGAATGATTATGGGTTAATAAGTAAAGAATTCTTCTCCATTGGTATGAAGCCTTTTGGGGAAACCTAAAGCAAAACCACGAGGGATTATACTCAAAGTGGACAATATCATATCATTGTGGAGAGTCATTATTCCTAATAGTTTAGTTATATTTAGTTAGCTAAAATGCACACTTTTTTGCTTTTGCATTATATTAAAATGGTGAAAAAATATTGTTCTTAGTTATAAATCTACAATAGTTGTACATTGATCGCATCATTCTCTTTTTCTATGAATACTAGAACTATTTCATAGGTGCTTGTGGTGAAGAGAAATGTTCTTGTAGTTGCTCGGGCGTGTGGAAATTGCCAACTGTTTACGTTAACACTTCATTTTTACAGTCCATTGTTTTCAAATCAATACCATTTTCTGGAGGATTGCTTGTCTGATGTTCTGCCTGGTAATCACATTCGTGTTCTATATGATCGTTGGGAGGATATAAACTCTGTCTTCTCACTTTAATCAATTTCAGATCGATTCAATGTTCTTGGAAATCATTGCTTTTCAGGTATGGGCTCCCTAGGAATCACGACTCTCCACAATAGTATGATATTGTCCACTTTGAGCATAAGCTTTCATGGCTTTGCTTTGGACTTCCCCAAAATGCCTCATACCAATGAAGATGGTATTCCTCATTTATAAACTCATGATCTTCCACTAAATTAACCAATGTAAGACTTACTCCCAATAATCCTTAACACTCCCCCGTTCTTGCTAAATTTGATTCTATTAAATAAAGAAATTGAAATGATCTGAGTATCAATTAATAAACGGTAAAAGAAGATAGGGACAAATTTGAAAAGAGGGATGAATGTATTTATTTGAACATCCCATCTAATCTTAGCCATTAAAAATATAATCTAACACCATATATTGTACGGGTATATTTCTAATAAGCCCATGTATCTTCGTTATCTATAATAATATATATATATTAGATTAACTAGTAGATTTGAACTTAAACGTGTGAAGCTTCGAGTTTGTATCAATAGGTCTCTACTACATTCAATCTTTTCTAAAATAAATAAATCTATGCGACAGAAATAATATAAAAAATTAAAAATTTATTAAAAAGAGATGAAATTACACTAAACCCATTTCAACTGTTGAGATTCTAGGGGAAAAAAGTAATTGTGGATGCTAAAATTCTATTAAAAAAAAAAAAAATGCAATCCCCCAAACTTGTTCCACAACTTTCTCTTTTTTGCTTGTCACTGGTAATCGACCATTTTAAATGAAATGCCAAAAAGTAACTAACTTTAAGATAATTATTGATTTATTTCTTTTTAAGGAGAGAAACCAGACAAAAAATCCAACGTAAAATATAGCAAACCAATTTCCATTTTCCACAAGGTGCCCGTGTTTTTCGGCCTCCTTATCTTTTCCTCTTCTCCTATTAGACTCCGACACGTGGACTGAGATTCAAGCTTTTCAATTGGAATATGTATTCCTTTTTTGGCAGGTTCCCTCCACCAACGGGATTCTTTAACAAAGTGAGTGCGGTGGTTGGTTGGTTGGTTGGTCTTCACTTTTTGATTTTTGGATTTACAGTCAATACCTTAATAACATTTTAATATTAATAACACAACATTAATGGGTGTATATAGTCACACAACTGCAACATTTATTTTCTAAATTAAAAGTTAATTTACTATTACGACCATAATTTAGTATAAAAAATCGATAATCAATTAATTTAATTTTTAAATTTGTTCCATTTAAACCAAACCAATTTTATTTTCTTAAGGGTTCATATTATTTATGGATGACGTGAGAGAATATACATAAATAAAATGTAGAGCCAGAAGTAATCTTTATAAATTTAAAATTACAAGAGGATATGATTTATATAAATAAATAAATAAAATGGTATGTCATCGTAGGAATGTCAATCAAAAAATAAATATTAAATTACGTCAGCTTTCTATTTTTCAAATATACACAGACTATACTCAGCTTTCCATGGTTTTCTAACAACAAAATAGGTCAGCTTTATTTATTTATTTATTTATTTTAATTGAATCCTAAAATTAAATTGTATTATTTTAGAACTCAGGAGATAAATAATAATAATAATAATTTATTACTATTTATCCATGCTTACTTTGATATTTTTTTATACATTCAAATATTTTAACTTCAAAAAAATGATAATAATACTCATTAATAATTTTTTTAGACTTTAGATAAATAACCAATCATATATTTTTTAAAATTTAAATACTTTTAAAAGTTGATTAATTAAATGTAAAAAAGAAAAAAATATATATATCTTTACATGTCTTTACTAATTTTATATAAAAAATTACAAATCATATTCGTAGAGATAAAGTTTACAAATTATTAATAAAATACCCCAATAAGTTTTCGTTTATTTAATAAAAGAAATATAGTAGTATTGAAATGCCAAGTGAATCAGAAAAAAAAAATAAAAAATAAAAATTATAAAAGTAAATTAAGTTCCGTGGTCGATTAGAGTATCAAATTTCGAAAAGGAAAATGATTCAGGAATCTCCAACACCCTTTTTAAAATTTTCTATTTTTAAAACATTTTCTGGTTGTTTTTGTCTGATTGCGCCACTCAAAGCCCACTCTTATCGGAAGAACTGTATGGTAACAATAATCATATGGCACAAGAAAGTGGTCGTAGTTCCTCCAGTTTTTAGCCACCAGATTTCTCTCGATCCAAAATACCAGAGCCTTTTCAGCCCCAGCGATGATACCCAGAAAGCAATTTTAGCGTCTACTGTTGAATTTCTACTTTTCCGGGACTCTTTCACCGATTCGTCAACAGGGCCCCCCCTATATCTGTGTGTATATATATATATATATATATATCTTTCGCCATTCTGTTTCCTGTTCAACCAATTTAGATTTGTGGCTTGCCCTCGTCGATTTATTGTTTCATGATTGTTTGGGATCGCGATGGCGACAACTGCTAATAACATTAACAGCAGCAAGGCGAAGATTGTCCATGGAGATTCTGGTTATGTTCTTGAAGATGTTCCTCACTTGTCCGACTATATTTTTGATCTCCCTGTATGTTCTTTTTCCAACCCCATCTGGTTTTTTTTTTTTTTTCTTTCTGATTTCTTGTTTCCTTGATGTTGTTGATCTCAACCAGATTTAGTAATCTGGGTTTGTTTGATTTAGTCATTTTGTTGATGAATCTTGTTTAAAATTGGCGGGCGTAAATGATGTTCGTATTATTAGTTCGGTGGTGCCGCTGTTTGTTGGCTTCTGATGATCTGATGGTTTGTTTTGCTTGCAGACGTATTCCAATCCATTGCAAGACAATCCTGCGTACTCTGCAGTCAGGTTGGTGCTTCTTCTTTTGTGCTTTTCTAATCTCTTATGTGTTTTTTTTTTATGGTTGCTTAGGAGATTGAGGTTAGGAATCACGACTCTCCACGATGATATTGTCTACTTTGAGCATAAGCTATCGTGGCTTAGTTTTGAGTTTCCCCCTGACTTATAAATCCATGATCATTCCGTAAATTAATGTGGGACTCCCTCCTAACAATCTTCCCCTTGAACAAAGTACACCATAGAGCCTCCCCTGAGGTCTATGTAGCCATCGAACATTTTTTCCTTAATCGAGCCTCGACTCCTTTCTCTGGAGCCTTCGAACAAAGGTCGACACATAAGTCCCTTTTGACTACACTTTCGAATGACTCTGATATCATGTTAGGAATCAAAGATCTCTACAATGGTATGACATTATCCATTTTGAGTATAAGCTCTCGTGACTTTGCTTTGGGCTTCTCCCAAAAGGCCTCATATCAATGAACATGTATTATTTACTTATAAACTCGTGATCATTCTCTAAATTAATGTGGGACTCCCTCCGAACAATCCTCAACCATTCGCTGGGATTGATTAAAGTTAATCTATGTTTTGCAGGCAGTATTTTGTGCATGTTGATGATTCCGTTCCTCAGAGGGTAAGCTTTTTTCTTGGACCTTACCTTTAGTTTCTAGGGAGTTTGCATATTATTGTAAATTTAAATGAATCTTTAACTATGGGATTTCGTTACAAAATGTGAGGTTGTGCATAAAGATGTCCTGATAGATTCTATGGCATTTCCTGGTTTCATGAGGAAATAGCTCTAAATGGCAAGATTTATGAAGCATTGACATATGAAAATGATCATATTCTCATGTAGCAAGAAGCATCACTGTTTTCATTGCTTTTGCAGATTGTTGTTCACAAGAGTGGCCCAAGAGGAGTACATTTTAGGCGTGCTGGCCCGCGCCAACGAGTTAGCTCTCTCTTGATTCCTCTCTCAATGTATGTTTTTTAGTTTCATCCTTTAGTTTTTGAGTTGCAATGGCTTGTTGTTTCAGGTATACTTCCAGTCAGATGAGGTTCATGCTTGTAT
Organism: Cucurbita pepo subsp. pepo; assembly: GCF_002806865.2. Lineage (NCBI taxonomy): Eukaryota > Viridiplantae > Streptophyta > Magnoliopsida > Cucurbitales > Cucurbitaceae > Cucurbita > Cucurbita pepo. The sequence goes on along the minus strand of NC_036641.1, from coordinate 9,447,757 downwards.
CGTGACGTGTGGCGGTCTTTGCCCCGGTCTCAACACCGTGATCAGAGAACTAGTTTGTGGCTTATACAATATGTATGGTGTCAAGAAGGTTCTAGGAATTGAAGTAAGTCATTGCCTTAATCCCTGCACTTACCTACACAAAGGATGCTTTACTAAGCGAAAAGGGACATGCAGGGTGGATATAGAGGGTTCTATTCTAAGAATACCATTCCTTTGACTCCAAAGTTCGTGAATGATATCCATAAACGTGGTGGAACTGTCATTGGGTCATCACGAGGTGGTCATGATACTTCAAAGATAGTCGACAGCATTCAAGATCGTGGCATCAATCAGGTGTGAATGTGATACCATTTTTGTGCAATTTCAATGGGAAGTTAGATTCTTGATCATAGTTCATTGGGTTCCTTTTCTCAGGTTTACATAATTGGTGGAGACGGAACTCAGAAGGGAGCAGCTGCTATATATGAGGTAACATAGTTAAGTACTGAAACTTGGCGTCTTGATGTCGTGTATTCTTGTTTTTTTTAATTGAGGTTTGATATAACGTGAGATCCCATATCTGTTGGAGAGGGGAACGAAGCGTTCCTTTTAAGAGTGTGTTTTAAAACATTGACACGAAACCCAAAGAGAATAATATCTGTTGTTAATGTTAATCTCTCGTGGCTTATCCTCTTTCTGTTTTGTGGTTTGTATGGGAAAAAATGATTATTTGTTCCTCAGGAAGTCAGAAGGAGAGGGCTCAAAGTTGCTGTTGTTGGGATCCCGAAAACCATTGATAACGACATCCCGGTACGTTATTCATGTTCCAACATTGATTGTCGTACTAAATCGAACAGTTACTGGTTCTAAGTGGATTCTGTCTGGTTCTGATGCAGATCATTGACAAAACCTTTGGCTTTGACACTGCTGTTGAGGAGGCTCAGCGTGCTATAAACGCCGCCCATGTTGAATCTGAAAGTATGGAGAATGGTATAGGACTTGTGAAGTTGATGGGTCGCTATTGTGGTAAGTTTGCAGCTTTGGCTAATAATTAGCTACATCATATGAACTTGTCAAAGCTCGTACTAAGTCCTGATGTTGGTTTCCTGGTGATGAGTGCAGGGTTCATAGCAATGTATGCAACTCTTGCGAGCAGGGACGTCGACTGTTGCTTAATTCCCGAGTCGCCTTTCTATCTTGAAGGACCTGGTGGACTCTATGAATACATAGCAAGATGTCTGAAAGACAACGGTCACATGGTCATTGTCATTGCAGAAGGAGCTGGGCAGGAGCTGCTTTCTGGAAGCCTCGATTCTAATAAGCAGGATGCTTCTGGGAACAAGCTTCTTCAAGATGTTGGGCTATGGATATCACAGAAAATCAAGGTTTAGTGCCTACCCTCTTTTCTACAAACATTTGTTCGTTTCAGTTGGATCGTATAGTACATAGAACACTTGAATCAAATCATTGTTCGCTGAGAATTTCATGTCTGTTTCTGCAGGATCATTTTTCAAAAGAACATAAGATGACCATAAACCTCAAATATATTGGTAGGTTCCAAGTGATTTATTTTCTTACCATTAGATATTTTATATCAGACGTATAATACTGTTGTTGTGACAGATCCGACGTACATGATCCGAGCTATTCCAAGTAATGCCTCTGACAATGTTTACTGCACTCTGCTTGCTCAAAGTGCTGTGCATGGAGCAATGGCTGGCTATACTGGCTACACTAGTGGGCTTGTTAACGGAAGACAGACATACATTCCCTTCTACGTAAGACCTCGACCCTGAGTTTGACCCCGACTCCCCCCATATATAGTCATAGAATATACCCCAAGAATCATGCATGGATGTATGTGAGATCCTACTTTGGTTGGAGAGGGGAAGAAATCATTCCTTATAAGGGTGTGGAAACCTCTCCTTAGTAGACATGTTTTAAAACTGTGAGGTTGACGGCGATATGTAACGGGTTAAAGCGGACAATATCTACTAGTGGTGAGCTTGGGCTGTTACAAATGGTATTAGAGCCAGACACCGAATGGTGTGCCAGCGAGGACGCTGGACTCCTAAGGGGGGTGGATTGTGAGATCCCACGTTGGTTGGAGAGGGGGCACATTCCTTATAAGGGTGTGGAAGCCTCTCCCTAACAGACACGTTTTAGAACTGTGAGGCTGACGATGATATGTAACGGGCCAAAATGGATAATATCTATTAGTGGTGGGCTTGGGTTGTTACAAATCATATTAGAACCAGGCACTGAATGGTGTGCCAGCGAGGACGCTGGACCCCCAAGGGAGGTGGATTGTGATCCCACATTGGTTGGAGAGGGGAACAATGCACATTCCTTATTATAAGGGTGTGGAAACCTCTCCCTAACAGACATATTTTAGAACCATGAGGTTGACGATGATACGTAACGGGCCAAAGTGGATAATATCTACTAGCGGTGGGCTTGGGTTGTTACAAATGGTATTAGAGTTAGGCACTTAATGGTGCGCTAGCGAGGATGTTGGGCCCCCAAGGGGGGTGGATTGTGAGATCCCACATTGGTTGGAGAGGGGAACAATGCGCATTCCTTATAAGGGGTGGAAACCTCTCCCTAGCAAATAAGTTTTAAAAGTGAGGCTGATGGTGATACGTAATGGGCCAAAGTGGACAGTATCGAGTAGCACTTATTTGAAGTTTTGTGAGTTTAAACTATTTACTACACACTAGTTAGGTTAGGTTAGTGTTTCAGTCAGTCTTGCCTTCCTTGTGCACATAAAACAATCTGACCACGGTTGGAAACGAAACGACGAGTAGAGACATTCATTCATCAAGCTTTACGACGAATGTGACTAACACTGATTTGGTCAATCTGCAGCGAATTACTGAGAAACAGAACAAGGTTGGGATAGCTGACAGAATGTGGGCGAGGCTTCTATCGTCGACAAACCAGCCGAGCTTTCTAACTGCAAAAGACGTAAACGAGGAAGAGATGACGAACCATACGAACGAGTTAAACAATAAGACGGAGGACGAAACGGTGAGCAATGTAGTTCAAACTGAATTGTGTCAAGAATTTGAAAGATGAGTGTGTTGTAGTTAAGCCTACTAAGGCTGTTATTTTTGCTTGTTAACTCAGTTTGTTTGTTTGTTTGTTGTAGGCTAATTGTTTTAGACCAAAGGAGGATTCTCCCATTGTATTGGATCGTTTAGGATAGATCTTTCTCTTAGTCTTGATTATGTCACACAAGTTGTGCTCATCGGTTGCTCACTGGATGCACCATCTTAATAAATAATATTTCTTTTTTATTACTACTAATTCTTTTTCATAAATCACCAAATATTTTGCCTAACTCCTATTCCAGCTGGCACCGTCCGAAGGTTTGAAGGTCGAAAAGCAAGCCCTACAATAAGGAAAGGTAGTTTGAAAGGCGGAATAAGACAAGACAGCTAGGCTAAAGGCGAGGAAGTGACAACTGCTAGCTGGTTATTGATGAGGAGGAGTCAACTTGGTTGAATAAGACAAGACGGCTAGGTTGAAGGCAAGGAAGTCCCATCTGGCAACTATTGGTTGGTTGTCGACGAGGAGGAGTCAACTAGCGAGGTCGAGGTCAGCTTTTGAAAGATTATGTGATTTGAATAAATATTTTCTTCTAAGGACAGTTCTTCCGCTCATTGAATTCCATTACATTAATGAATCCGGCTGGAAAGACTTAGTCATATATATTCTCTGATTCTATTTTGAATAAAGTTTCAAAGTTATTTCTAAATAAACTTATTATCCAATTAGGTTGTTTTAAAATAGGGATAAAGATACATTCTCAGGGATCGGAGTTTCATAAGCCAATGACTAACCGTTAGTTTAACGTGGTTTTTCTATGATCATAGTTGAGTTGTGCGTAAGTTGACTAGAACATCGGAGGAACATACATCTTTCCATGCTTTGGTTTGAAAGATTATTGATTGTATTTACCATATATCTTCACTTATCATATTTTACTTGTAAGCCGTGTTCGTTTGTAAATTAAAGTCTCCATATCCATTAGCAATTTTAAAAGTCCATTTTGAGCATAAACTCCCATGCTTTTGCTTTGGGCTTTCCCCAAAAGTCTAGTACCAATGGAGTTAGTATTCCTCACTTATAAACTCATGATCATTCCCTAAATTAGCCGATGTGTGGGACTTCCATCATTCAACACCTCCCCTCGAACAAAGTGCGCCTCCCCTTAATCGAGGCTCGACTCAATTAGAGTCTTAGTCATTTTTTAATGCCTTCGAGGAGGCTTGACTCCTTTTCTTTTGGAGTTATTTGTTCGATATTTGAGGACTTACCAATCTATTGGCACGACTAAGTTTAGGGTATGGCTCTGATACCATGTTAGACGAACACGACTCGACCCAGAGTTGTAATTTAATCCAAATTAATACTTATATGTAATATTTAAAACAAACTAAATTGAAATACAATGATTGGTTAAAATATTGATGTAAAGAATTCCAAATTGAAGGTTAATTAATTAATATCTTCAATATATTTTATAAATATTCATGAAAAAACAACTATTAATTTGTTATTAAAACAACTATTAATTGTATGTTATCCTTAAAAAAAGGAAATAAAAGGACTATTTTATTATAGCCCTAACCTGACGGCAACAATGGCCCATTCCCATTTATTGGGCCCAACTGGAAGGCCCAAAGTTTAGAGAGTCTTGGTCTCTCAGCTAGCCCGTATTCATAATCGTCTATATATTCCCCATCGAAACCCTAATTGGTCTTTCGAGCTCTTCACCGCCTTCTCAGTCGGACTTCAAGCACCAGGACGCTACCGAAGAAAATCAGCCATGGGTGAGCGAAACCCTAACTCTTCAGTTCTCGACCTTCGATCTATTGTAGTGCATTTAATTTTTTCCGATGCGTCTCGATTCTTTCATCTGTCTGAATCTGTTTGCATATCGTGTTTCTCTGTGGCTTTATTGACTTCCAGGTAAGGTTCACGGATCTTTAGCTCGTGCTGGGAAGGTGAGAGGTCAAACTCCGAAAGTAGCGAAGCAGGACAAGAAGAAAAAGCCCCGGGGACGCGCACACAAGCGTATGCAATACAACCGCAGATTCGTCACTGCCGGTAAATCATCGTTGTTAACTTTATTGATCTTTCAGATATATTGGCGCTTTAGTTTAGGATTATTGATTTAGGTTTCGTGGAATAAGCATTGTAATTGGTTTATTTGTTAGAAATTAGAATATATGCAGTTCTGTCTAATCGATATCTTTATTACGAAATTAAGATCCTCGTATGAGGATTTGACAGCCTCATTCTAACGTGTGGTTTATATCTATTTGTATTTGTAGTTGTTGGCTTTGGAAAGAAGAGAGGACCCAACTCTTCCGAGAAGTAAACAAACAGCGATTTCATTGGGTGCTTTGCCGCTGGAGATGCATGGTTTTATGCGTTATTAAGCATTTTCTTTCTTTTTCTAATAGATGTTTTAGTTGTTTAAGCTTTTTTGACCATGTAAAAGATATTTATTTTGGCAATATATTAGAAGCAATGCGATTTGGATCTGAATTTTAGTTGGTTTCGAATTTTCTCTTGCTGATTTTATGATATTTATCTGGATACCTAGAGTTCTCTCAATGCCGCGATGTTTCTTCATTTGAGTTGCATTTTATATGGCATCGAGAGTGGAGTTGAGTGGGAAGATTTCTCATTAGGATCTTATAAAATCTGCACTGATAGGCTTAATTTTACAAAAGCAAGCATTTCTACGTTTTGTCTTACAATTGCAACAGGTGGTTCTTAATGATTTGGGTGCCGTAACAAATTAGGTTTCTGGATCAATTTACATGAGCTTTCCTGAATCTGGACGAGTTTTTCTCATTAGGCTACTTTTATCAATTACGGATACTGAAAAAATCAAATTACATGACCCTTCCCAAAATGTGATCCAAGTTCTAGGCATCGGAACAGTTCATGTCCAAGAAAATGCTGAAAAGGATTCGTAGGATCTTTGAAAGGCTTGCAGACTTTACTATTATACGCTCTTAACGTTAACTAACACGGATCTTTAAGCATATGAGGATTCGTAGGATCAAATTTCTCTTGATTTTGCATGTAGAACATGAGTATTGTGCTTGATTCTTCAAAAGGGCTGAAGATGAAAAGCTGTATAATGAAATTGAATGTAGTTCATGATTCCCTTGAAATTTCCATACCTGTTGTAGTTTCACTCGTGGTTGGCAAGAGTAGGAGTTCAGTGAGCTTACAGCAGGTGGTTATCGTATACCTCTCATGTTTTATGTAATTTTGCTATTGAAGGGGAGATTTCTATAATGTTTTGTTCTTCTCCCTTCGGGACCAGCATTTTCACGGGCACTCATTCTTTTCTCTAATCGATGTGGGATCCCCCATTTTACGGGGCCTTCCAATGGGCCCAATGTCCACCACTGGGGCTTAGCCTCCTCGCAGATACCGCTTAGTGTCTGACTCTGATACCATTTGTAAGTGTGACTCTGATACATTTGTAAGTGTCTGACCAGTGTGACTTTGATACATTTGTAAGTGTGACTCTGATACATTCGTAACGGCCAAAGCCTACCACTAATAGATATTGTTTCTTTGGGTTTTTCCTTCTAGACTTTCCCTTAGGATTTTTAAAAATCGTCTGTTAGGGAGAAGTTTCCATACTCTTGTAAATATTGTTTCGTTCTCCTTCCCAATCGACGTGGATCTCACAAATATGATGTCCTATGACGATTTTGTTCGTAGAAAATGGTTGGCATGGAAAACTTGAGAGGATTTCTTTTAGAAGCATTAAGGAGGTGGAGGTGGTTTAAATGGTTATATATTGAATCCCAAATAAGCAAAATGATCATGGCTCACTCTGGCCAAACTTTAAACAATTAAGCATTGCAAATGGGTTTTTCTAAAATTACATCTGGGAAGCCTAAACACATTCTCAGACGTGATTAACAAGTGACTGGTACTTGATCCAGAACAGAAACAGAGCCATTACTTGGATGACACTAAACAGCTACAGATATTTAAAGCTCATCACGAGAGTATCCTTTAGTTGAAGTAGACTTGGGTGAGTACTCTAGAAGGTACCTTGTGGCGATTGAAGCCTGCAATGCTGCACCATAAGGAATAACATCTTCATTCACTATGTAATAAGGCGAATGTCCTGGTTCGAACTTTCCTACAGTCTCGTTCTTCATCCCAACGAAGTAGAAGAATCCTGGGAATGCTTCACAATAGAATGCAAAGTCTTCTGCTCCCATTAAAGGTTGCATATCAAGAATGTTCTTCGAACCCAACAGGTCCCCAGCGACTGCACGAAAATGCTCGTAAAGATCTTGGTCATTCAGTGTAACTGGAAAAAATGGCTTTTGATCTTCATTGAACTCCACAGTGGCATTGCACCTCTGAACATTGGCTTGTTTTGTGATAACCTGGCATTGTTTTCCAAGAACAAAATATCATGGACTAATATTTGGAATGGATCTTGACTTGGGTAGCATAAATGTAACGACCCAAGCCCACCGCTAGCAAATATTGTCCTTTTTGGACTTTCCCTTTCGGGCTTCCCCTCAAGGCTTTAAAACCCGTCTGCTAGAGGAAGGTTTCTACACCCTTATAAAGGGTGTTCCGTTCTTCTCTCCAACCAACGTGGGATATCACAATAAAAATCTACCTCTACAATTCTGTGTTTAAGTTGGATGAAGCTTTCCTTTGAAAACGCCCTGAAAGTGCCGCCAATTGTTACAGAATCAGGAATGACATTGAATGCATCACCGCCCTGAAACTTTGCTACTGTAACGACCTGAAAGATTCAAACATGTTTGTGAATTGGCAGGGTATAAAGGAATAAGGCTGAGAAATGTTTAGAAAGAAACAGAACCTGTGAATCTAATGGATCAGTTTCGCGGGAGATTAGTTGTTGCAAACTGATAATTATGTTGGAAGCTGCTAAAATTGGGTCAAATGTGTGGTGGGGTAGAGCAGCATGACCTCCTTTACCACTAATAACTGCCTCAAAGAAGCCACTTGCAGCCAGAATAGGACCAGGCCTGGAGATCACCATGCCAAAAGGATACTTGGCACTTACATGTGCTCCAAAGATGGCATCAACATTGTTCAATACTCCAGTCTCTAACATTTTCTTCGCTCCCCCACCTCCTTCCTCGGCTGGTTGAAACACAAGAACTACTGTTCCCTGTTAAAATCACGACCCTCAACACCATAAATGTAAGATCCCACATCGATTGGAGAGGAGAATGAAACACCCTTTATAAGGATGTGGAAACTTTTTCCTAACAGACGCATTTTAAAGCCTTGAAGGGAAGCATGTAAGGGAAAGCCTAAAGAGGACAATATCTGCTAGCGGTGGGCCTGGACCGTTACAATAAACTAGCGCAGCAGTATGAAAACCGTAGCAAAGAGATTGTAAAGAAAACAAGCATGGTTTTCAAAAACCGAAAACGAAACCATTATCAAACGGAACCTTGGTATCTAAAGCCCCTGCTCATTTCTTATAGGTTAACAAATAATAGGTAGAAATATTCTTCCAGAACGATACGAATCAACAAGAATAATATGTAGAACGTATCTAAAAGCTCTATAATGATGTAATCTCCACAGCAACAAGCAACCCTTTTAACTTAGAAGATGATAGAGTATGTAAAGCTTCCATCAATAGCAAAATCACAGTTTAAGAACCTGTATTAGATGGCGATGCTCTACAAGAATCTTTGCAGCTCCTAAAAGCATGGCAACATGAGCATCGTGGCCGCATGCGTGCATCTTTCCAGGAACTTTGCTTCGATGCTCCCATACTACGCCCTCCTACAATACAACCACCAAAACTCCATTATCTTAAGTTTCAATACATAGCATTTAGAAGCACCAATGGGTGAAAACCATTGCAAGTAGACCGGATGAAGTGGTACTTAGTTTCAAAATCATCCGCATAATCCTAAAAATTCACAATCACATTCAACCAAAACAAGCAGAAAGAAAAAGGGGATTACAAAAATTGGCTATAAAGTGTACCTGCAGGGCTAGAGCATCCATGTCTGCTCGAATAGCAACGAAAGGAGGGTTTCCAGTCCCTATGAAACCAACCACGCCAGTTATGGCCACTGGATACTCATAAGAAATGCCTAAACGGTCAAGCTCCGCTCTGATAAGCTTGCTGGTCTCAAATTCCTCGAAACCCAGTTCAGGGTTCTCGTGTATTTTCCTTCTGATATCAACCATCCAATCAAAAACCTCTGGACTCTTAGCATATTGAAGGAAATTCAAAGGGATTTGAGACAATTCTTCTGGGATCGGAGAAGAACACAAAGGAATTGGGCATAGCATAAGCACATGGAAAACAAAAATCAAATTCAGGCAACAACCTAGAGCCATTGGTTTCTCTGTAATTTTCTATGTGCAACGATTCAAACTATGGAAATGAAGATTTAGTGAGTAGAAAATAGAACTGAAGATTGAAGTCTGATCGGCAGTTGTTGGAGCTGAAAACATACCAAATGGAATGCGGGATGGATGGCCTCTCGCCTCTCAACACGACGAGCAAAATTCATAAATGTCTGGAAAAGAAATCTTGATATCTTAGCCCAGTGTTCGAGGTGAAAGGCCTTACGGAATTAGAAGGAAAATTTGTTTAGCTTTTAGGTTTAGTAAGTCAGCTTAACCTTTTCTTTTGTGGGCCGCAACACTGTCAACGCCGTGAAGAAAAAGGCATCTCCCACACAACAACAACGCGCCTAAGTAAACCGGACCAAAGTCGCCTCTCGACCAGATCTGCCCTTCTTCTTCAATTTTATTTCTCCAAACCGATCGCTCTTCGATTTCCTATCATCAGCTCTCAGGTACACACCTCTTCATCAATTTTTTCTTCTTTTTTTTTCGGGATCGAATTGACCTTGTGTTTCAATCTCGATTTTGGTCGAGTTTCGAGATTTGATTTCTGGTCAGACGAGGTATGAGTGATGATTTTGTTTCTGTTGATGCAGAAGTTCGGAGGTCGATTCGATTCGCAGATAATCCACCATGTCTATGTTCAATAAGCTTTTTGGCAAACCCAAGCAGGAGTCTAGTGCCCTGGCGACGCTTGATAAATTAAACGAGGTATCATGGCGGACTCGGTATCTTTCAATTGAATTCCTTCTCCCCACTTCTGTTTATTAGGGATTCTTGAGAGTTTTTGAAAATTGAAACCACTAATATGGCTAAGTTGAACTAGAAGATTTTCCCAACATCACTAATTGCTGTTCTTTGTTATAGCGACGACTCTTTTAGGCCGAAATGAATTGTTTTATGCTCTGTAAATTTTCAGACACTGGAAATGCTGGAGAAGAAGGAGAAGGTACTTTTGAAAAAGGCTTCCACAGAGGTTGAGAAGGCCAAAGATTATACCAGAGCAAAGAACAAGCGAGGTATGGCAGTTTATTATTGAACGAAACATTTTGGCGTTAAGTACTTGCAAACTGTTGTGATATTATGATGAACTTGTTGATGATTAACGTCAAGGGTGGCATAGTGTAATGAAACAACCAATGATTTTTGTTATCTTTTCTTCTTCTACTTTGTTCGGGGGATGGAGGGGAGGGGCCTCGGATGTTGATATCCAAATTCGTTTTCGATTCATTCTTGGAGTTGAATACCTCATTCAAAAATTGTTTTTGATCTAATCCGTAGGAATCGGTAGAAAAGACAAATCCCTTATGATACACCAAATCCGACTCGATTATTGATAGAGTGAATAGATTGTTTGACTTTTTCTCATTTGAAATGTTTGTAGTCTTTGGACGTCCCTATATGTAAAGGGTACTTCAATACTTATTAGTTCTGCAATTTCTAAACGTGTTCCTATCAAGTTGGGTGTTCTTTAGTCGAGGAAATAACTTATTGATGTGTGGTTACTTTGAGATCACATGGAGAACGAAGCATTCCTTATAAGAGTGTGGAAACCTCTCCCTAGTAGACGTGATTTTCCCTGTAAGGGTGTGGAAACCTCTCCCTAGTAGATGCGTTTTAAAATTGTGAGGCTGACGGTAATACGTAACGGGTCAAAGCAGACAATATCTACTAGAGGTGGGCTTGAGTTGTTTACAAATGGTATCAAAGCCAAACACCGGGCGGTATGCCAGCGAGGACGCTGGGCTCAAGGGGGGTGTATTGTGAGATCCCACATTGGTTGGAGAGGAGAACAAAGTATTCCCTATAAAGGTGTAAAAACCTCTCCCTAGTAGACACATTTCCATGAGGCTGACGGCGGTGTATGTAACGGGCCAAAGTGGACAATATCTGCACAGTTACAGTCAAGTTTAACATGTTTTGGCCTTCTTTCATTCGTTGATTTATGCTCTTCTATTTCTTAATTTCAGCTCTGCTAGTTATGTTTGTTTCTTATCCAAATTGGGGATGTGTTTAATTTTCAGCGTGGGTGCAAGATAATCAGTTAGTTATACCTCTTGATCTTGGGGTATTTGCATGTCCATTTATAGTATGCCCCAACTTCCATCACAAATCTCTGGAATCCTGTTGGCTTCTTTAGTTCCAAGTATTCATGTGTCTTGGAGAAGTTTATGATAGGAGCCGTTTGTTTCCTTCCTTTGATGTTGGATCTTTCCCACTTTCAGTTTGCAATTCAAACTGTTTTTGGTGGTAATATCGCTTCAATATTAACTTTTTTAAAAAACTTTATAGCTGCTATACAATGTTTGAAGAGGAAGAGGCTATATGAGCAACAGATAGAGCAGCTCGGCAACTTCCAATTGCGGATCCATGATCAGGTGATTTTTTTATGCTATATTGTTACTGTGAGTTCCCAATTGGCGGGAGAGGGGAACGAAACATGTCTTTTGAGGGGAAGGTCTAAAGGGAAATCCCAAAGAGGATAACATCTGCTGGTGGTGGGCTTGGGTTGTTACAAATGGTATTAGAGCTAGACTCCGAGCGGTGTGCCAGCGTCCTCGTTGGGCTCCCAAGGGGGTGGATTGTGAGATCCACCATTGGTTAGAGAGGGGATGAGACATGACTTTTAAGAGTGACGAAACCTCTCCCTAGCATACGCCCTTTAAAATCTTTGAGAGAAAGTCCGAAAGGGAAAAGCCCAAAGAGGACAGAACTGCTAGCGGTGGACTTGAACGGTTACCGATACAAGATTAGACTAGTTTGATGTATTTATGTTTGCTTTTGGTGCTTGTCTATCTAACGTTGTGAGTTATAAATATTTGGGGTGCAGATGATATTATTAGAAGGTGCAAAAGCCACAACTGAGACTGTAGATGCATTGAGGACAGGGGCAGCTGCAATGAAAGCAATGCAGAAAGCAACGTAACTACCACATTCTTTCAGTGTAGTTTCATTATTTGTATTTTGGTTCTCTTTACCCATCCAAAGGTTGTGAAAATCTTCGGAATGATGTGCTGGGAGAGCATAACGACGCATGATGCCCGAGGGCCGAATGTTTCCATTACAATTTATGAAATTGGATGTTTAATAGTCTCCTTTTGCAGGAATATCGATGATGTCGATAAAACAATGGACGAGATCAATGAACAAACCGAGAACATGAAACAGATCCAAGAAGCATTATCAAATCCAATTGGTGCTTCAGCTGATTTTGATGAGGTTTTTACTCACTTTCCGTGTGTTCTACCATTCGTTCCTGCAATTTTGTTTAGTTTTTCTTCCACTAAACACTTGTTTGTACGCACAGGATGAACTGGAAGCAGAACTTGAAGAGCTAGAAGGTGCAGAGTTGGAAGAACAACTTCTTCAACCTGCAACAACTGCTCCTGCTGCGCCAATTCCTGTCCCGGCGGGCAGACAAACTGCTCGACCTGCTCCAAAACGAACTGCTGAAGAAGATGAACTGGCAGCTCTGCAGGCTGAGATGGCTCTTTGATTTGGTATCCATTATGGTCTTGAAGCAAGGCCTTGGGCTAATCTTATGATGAATTATTTCCCCCTTTGATACCGTTCTAAGCCTATGAAATGAATATCCTGCATACTTGTCCCAACAAAATTTTTGCATTGTACCCAACTTTGCATCTAGAGAAGCTACAAGGCTGTCAAGGCTAAAATGTTTTTATGGAATTATGCAGGTGGCTTAAGCATGGTTAACATTCGAAGAGAGACGCTATAACGAAGAATTGGCCCGAGGATGTACCAAAGATTTGAACATTTTTTGCCAAGTTCAGCAAAGCCTGATCAACAGGTTTCTTTGTGACATTACCAGATAATAATGCAATTTTAATTTTGGTCCTGTATATTCTGTAAATGAATATACCATTCCTGTGGTTAGTATTGACCTAATATGGAGCTGAATGTGTAAGTGTCTCAGTTACACAAAGACCATGTGTTAAGTTTAAGTGTGAGTTGGTTTTTTGAAAATCCATGCTTTGAGTTTGTGTTGGTTATTTACTATGGATTACACAAGAATTCCATAAACTCTGCCGTATAGCTCGAAAGACAGGAATTCATTCCAATACATACAACAAATTCACTTATCCCATGCTTATAAACAAATTACAGATTCATGAGAGCCATGAATCCAACACGAAACATCCGAGTGATCTGGTAACGGAACTAAATTGATTTAAGAATTGACAGGTTTCTTATTTACCACATATAACGAATGAACAGGGAAGCTCTGTATATGATGGGTGAATTTCGGGTGCCACAAACTCTTACCCATGATCTATGACGGTTGCCGCAGAATCATTGAGACATATAAAGCATATGGTTGGATCAGCTTGGAGCTTCTAGCCTCTTAATTCACGACTGAACTCAGAGGGGCTGGTGACAACTCCAAATAATCAAAATCGTCCATCATACCAACCTGCATTTACACAACCGATAACGAGAGTTCTCAACAAGAGACATGGAAACGTCCTTTGGAGGTGATAAATGATTGAAGGTTGAAAGTGGGAAGCAATACGTTATTTTCCTGTCCTGTCATAACTGTGGAAAGTAATGTTTTATAAAAGGTTGAAGATAAGAATCTTTACGTGCGTGTTATTTTAGCATATCGCTAATTCTTGCAGAGGGCATTTTTTTGTGCTTTACCTCTTTGTACAGGGTCTCTAGTTGTTCTTTGGCTTGTGGAAAGTTGTTTGGACACCATTGTCGCAAAGTAAAAATGTTGTCTGCGTGTAATTAACAGTTTTGAAAGAAATTACAAGTGGGCACGCGAGAACAAGGGAAAACATTGAAAACTTGTTGGCAGCTTATGTGCAGAATGCATACCTGTCCATCGGTTGGCTGCAGCATGCGCATCTTCGATTGCATTTTCTGTCAAATCCACACAACCATTAACTCCAAGTTTAGCACAGCGATATCAAGAGTTAAGCAGCTGATACCCATTTTCTATCATATAAATCGAAAACATGCGAAAGAAACTCAACTCGTTGCCTCAAAGGCAGCTGGATCATTATCTGCATACTGTATCATCTCATCCTGAGAGTGACTAGATTGTTAAAGTCATGCGAAAACGAAAAAGATCATCGGAATTGATTTTTTTTTTTTTACAAATAAATAAATAAAATTCAGAATACAAGCAAAACCTTTAGCTCTTTGTGCTTCAGTTCAATGGCTTTCAATTCAGCTAGGGCTTCCTCACGTTCATCCTGACATAAAGAAATCATTCATGACCTAGAGGGAACTAATTTTCATAAATTACCTTTCGCTTAAAGTATAATCACTCACAGATTCCTCTCTTCCCTTCTTTAATGCATTACTCTGCTGAGTAAGTTCTTCCAGTCTGTTATTACTGGTTTGGAGATCAGATTCAAGTTTAAGATACACATTCCGCAGCTGGTAAGAACAGATACATGCGACATTTTTGGAAGTAAAAAAATCAGTCGTTTAAATTTTAGAGTGAGCTTGGACATCATAAATGCGTCTGAAGTGAGTACGGAAAGTAATGATAAGAATGATGTAGACTTCACCTGATTACCAGCACAGCTTGGTAGACTCCAAAAATAGACCTGAAGTTACAAAACCAATCACAAAATGTATACTCAAATTGAAAATCACATTCACAAAGCACGAGAGACTATAGTGTCTAATGGCTGTGACCCATATGCAAACAATAATGTCGGGATGCAAACAGGATAAACAAAATAATGGATGACTGAAGATTTCATCTCAAAACTCACTGAAGTTCCAATCTTCTCTTTTGAACCAAGGTCATCATCCACTAAACTTTGCACAACATCTTTCACTGACTGAGAAATCACACCTTTCCTAGGATCCAGCTTTTCAAGCTCCTTAAGCTGAAACGAGAAAAGAAAGAAAGCTTCTTATAAATAATGAAGTAAAAAGGAGACACTGTCGTGAAAATATGAAATCCTTCTAATCAAACAGCAGCAGAAAATGAAATCGCGGGACATCCAAATTCAGGAATAAAAATGTAAGTGTGCTCACAAGGAAAAAGTCTTGAGACTCGTAAAACATCTGAAGCATCTTCTAACGCTTCTCTTCCAGTGAAAAGCCTCTTTTCTTAGACTGTTGCTCAAATCAAATGCCAAGAAATGCAGAAATGTTAGATCACAGACGATTTATTTTGTTAATATCATAAAGCGGAGAGTAGTATGATCCCTAACAACAAGTCCACAGTAGCAATTGAGTAAGCCTTATTAAAACCAGGAAATCCCGAAATTTTGTTAGAAGAAGAATCCTTCTTAATTAATAATAGTAAAGGATCCGTTTGGCAAAATGCTGGTTAACAAGCGAATAAAACTCATTTTCAGATAACACATTTGATAACATTTACCCCTTAAATTACATATCATAAACTGACCATCGATAATGATCAAAATCACTCCAACGCTAATCTTTCTGCAGGCAGTTGAGGAAAATGAACCTGTCAAACACGAAGAAAGAAAGGAACAACACCTGATCGAAGCTTGTAGCTTATTCTGAGCGGAAATCAACGAATTTCAAGCGTGACGGAAGATTTCCATAGACCATGATCTAATACTATTAATTCGTCGAATTTTAGGTCATGCAGACAATCACAACTATTTTACATGAACGAATGCTTTAAACGAACTTGAAGAAAAGACATATACTGCTATGAAAGATGAAAAAAGAATTAGTAAATTAGGGTTTGAGGAGAAACGTTACCATTGATCCTCTAAGATTAAGAGTGTCGGAGAAGGCTCTAGAGAAATGCGGGAAGAGTAAAGCCGTTTGGCAAGGCGGGAAGTTTTCATTTGTTGCTCATTCGGATTTCAGAAAAAATATCTTTTATGTACTAATAAAATTTAAAGTTCATCGCTTTCTTTTTTATTTTTATTTCTATTTTTAACTAAATTAATAAAAATACATTTTTGTCTAAAAAACTTCCCGAATAACACAAGCCTACGGAATTGATGTGGTATCTCACAATCTACCTCCCTTCAAGGCATAGTGTCTCCACTGACACACTGCTTGGTGTCCACCCCCTTAGGAATTCTACGTCCACATTGCATGATGTCTGACTTTAATACTATTTGTAATAGCTCAAATATGACAATATTTGCTAGCGATGGACTTTGGTCGTTATGAATGGTATCAAACCCAGACACCAGTCCCATTTGAGAAAAATGTTACTCACTCCCTCCTCAATTTCCTGTCTAAACAGGGAATCCCTCTCCATTCAGCACAAACACATGCCTAATAAAGTTGCCTTATCTACTTTATCCATTTAAGACTATATTCTAATATTGACTATAAACATTAAATTTTTATAAATATTAAATTTTTTGTAGTACTATAAAAATTTGAATATCTAATCTTAAAACATAGTATACCCAATAAATACACAACAACCTAGTCCAATCAAATATTAATTTTGTGTCCATACAAGACTTTAGTGCCACGTCGGATATTATTAATATTATTATGGACAAAGAAAAAAAAAACATGGACATTTTGAGCTTGTAGTCAAATTAAAATAAATAAAAATAAGAAAAGAAATTCTTAGCTTTAACAAACACAAGGATTGTGAGCACTGACGAGTCAGAAACAAACAAAGTCTTCGCTGACTTCATCAAATGAAACCATATGATATTCAAACAAACTCTAACAACAACACAACGTGTCCTTTCTTGACCAAGTCCTCCATTCTCCTCCCACTCTAATTAATTACCATAATCAATCCTTATTAATTCCTTAATTAAACCTTAATTCCTCCCATCTTACTTGAAATCCAATCCTTCCATTACATCTCCATATGGGTATTGATAAAATCCATAACTCAGTAGAGCTTCGCCGGCGTTCCCACCAAATGGGAGCTGGTTTTGCTCTATGGGTAGCGACGAATTAGATGAGGAAGTGGATAACTCTTGTGGATTCCACAACATCGGGAATTGATCTTCTGGGTCGTGCTTGAAATCAAAATTAGTATCTGCAAACATCAAGTTTCCGTCCATTTGTTCATCCAATCTTAACCAATCTGCAGCGGCGGAATACGGCGGCGCGTTGGCTGGAAATGCCATGTTGGTAATCGCATTCTGCTGGGTTGCGGCGGCGATTGTCGGAGTTGGCCGTTCGGAAAATGAATTGAATTTCTTCTTCAGCTTCGTATTCCAGTGGTTTTTTACATCGTTATCTGTTCTCCCCGGTAATTGTGATGCAATAACAGCCCACCTAAATTAAAAAAAAAAAAAAAAAAAAAAAAAAAAAAAAAAAAAAAAAAAAAAAAAAAAANAAAAAAAAAAAAAAAAAAAAAAAAAAAAAAAAAAAAAAAAAAAAAAAAAAAAAAAAAAAAAAAATCATTAAATTTAATTATATTGATGAGACATAAGTGTCCGTTAAAAGATATGTCTCTATATGTTTACATGCAGATATTGTCTCTCTATCTGTCTGTTTCTATCTGTTTGTAGATATTGTCTGTCTCTATACAGATATTATCGGTCTCATATTCTTATAAATGTTATGATAGAGGTCTCCCCAATGAAATTGACTATTATATAGATTTACGCAATACATTACAAACAAATAAATCTAGAATAAATAAATCAAATTTAATTCAAATAAATAAAGAATACTCTATTTTCACTTGCCTGCTTCCGAGAGTGGAATAAAGGGTACAAATAAGGTTGTCTTCCTCGAGGGTAAAGCCGCCGTGTTTGATGTCTGGACGGAGATAATTCAGCCACCTGAGACGACAGCTCTTGCCGCAGCGGTTAAGTCCTACGGCGGAGAAACACGAAACAGGCAGGGGGACGGGTTAAACAATAACAAACTTGTGTAAGACGAAGAGAAAAAGAAGAGGAAAAAAAAACCAGCTTTGCGAGGGAGAGCGATCCAGTTGCCAGCAGTGCCATGTTTATGAATGAAGGCTTTGAGAGTGGCGTCTTCTTGAGGAGACCATGGGCCTCTCTTGACGGTGGCTTTGTCACAGCAAGGAGCTCTTCCCATGGAGAAGGAGACGAGTTTAGAGAGAGAGAGGGCCGCCATGGATGGAGCTATGGTGTGTATATATAGAGTATGATGGGGAATGGGCAATGGGAAGGGAGAAGAGAGGGAGTGGTCAAAGGGAGGGTGCACATGTGGGGAACGCATGGAGACGGCATGCTTCTGCTCTCCGAACTGGTTGCCATTTCAAGCTCTAAATACCAAATGCTTTTTGCTTATATTGTTACTCTTTCTTACTCGTTTTGGGATTTTACGCGGTTTCTCACTTTGCCCTCTTTACACATTAATGCTCGAGTTCAAGCCTATCAATAATAGATATTGTCAGATTTTGTCTGTTATAATTTTCAGTTTCACAGTTTTTAAATGTGTCTGCGAGGGGCGTCGTCGTTCCACACTGCTCACTGTATGACTTTGATACCATTTGTAACAGTCCAAGCTCACCACTAGTATATATTGTCAGCTGAGTCTCACTGTTTTAAAACACATTTGTTAGGGAGAGGTTTCCACACGATTATAAGAAATACTCGTTCCTCTCTCCAACCGATGTGGGATCTCACGATCCGCCTCCTTGGGAGCCCAACTCCTTATTAGCACACCGTCCGGTGTCTGACTCTGATACCATTTATAACGACCTAAACCCACTACTACTAACAGATATTGTCCGCTTTTATTCGTCACGTATCGCCGTCAGTCTCATAATTAACGCGTTTGTTAGGGAGATATTTTTATACCCTTATAAAGAATACTTTACTTCCCACTCTAACTGACGTGAGACCTTACATAAATTAATTACCATTTTAGGATGCATGAAGCTGAATAACACCCAAAGTAACATTGAGACTTTTCTCATGGATCAATGGGCTTAAAAGTTGCATACACCTAACTCTCTTAAAAAAAAATTATCTTGATTGAGCTTATTTCACAAATTTTTAAAAAGATTATGGTAGACTTGAAAATGTTAGAAATAGAATCAGAGTTAGACACCGGGCAGTGTCAGTGAAAACGAAACATTCCTTACACGGGTATGGAATCCTCTCCCAAATAGTAAAACCGTAAGGCTCACCACAATACATAAGAAGCTAAAGCGAACAATATTTGATAGCTATACATTTGAAATTTTACAAAATGGTATTAGAGCCAGAGCCGGATATCGAGTAATGTGTCAGTCAGGACGCTGACTTCAAAAGGGGTTGATGTGAGATCTCACATCGATTGGAAAAGAGGATGTAGAATTTCTTGTAGATACGTAAGAGTTAAAAGTGAATAATATCTATTAGTGATACGTTATGCTATACTCTGGACACAAACCTAGTCTGAATTTACAAACACTTCCACGAAAGAATCAAGTCGAAGTCGAAGCCCATTTAAACTGTTAAAATAACCCGATTCCTTCACATTGGCTTCTCGAGTTGGTAACACATACCGGTTGATGATTGAGAATCATACATATATTATTTAAGCCCAAAACTCGACCCCTAAAATTTTGAATATATCAAACAATCCAGAACTAATATCAACATCAATACACATCCAATTTACACCTTAAAGTAAGATTAAATTTCACTACCCATTTGTTGAATTCAATTAAAATTAATATAATACTTCAATCCCAAACAAACAAACAAACAAACAAAAGCAGGAGTTTGGAAAGGTCAACACATAAAGATTCACTTCAATTTTCAAGTTATTCTCGAATCGATTCCCCCATATCTGAATTCCCCTGTTTCTACCCACACCATCCATCCAGGTAAGGAAAATATTTGCATTGATCTTATTCCCTGTGTAAAAGCAGGGGCAGAATCAATCATGGAAATATCTCCTTCAATTTTGCATGACCAACACGAAAGCTCATCACAAACAAACACAACATCTGGATCAGTAATTTCAATCAAGTTCATCCATAAAATTGCATTAGGAATAACATTAACTTCCAACACAATCACAATGATCGATCAGTACTAATTAGCTATACATGAAGTCAGACGGAATTCTTTTCTTCACCATCAAAATCTAGAGCAGAGCCATATATACAGACATTTAAGGCTCATACAACTAATAATTCAATCCTATCTTCATCAGTTTCAGCTTACTTTCCATTATGTATATACATATGAAACAAACGGCATGGCTTAGGCTATATATATATATTTTTTTTTCCTTCATAAAATCAGAATTGAATGGTGATTAGAGAAAACTCCCTTTTAACCAACCAAAAGTTGAATTTCCAGACTCAGTTTACCAGATCTGATACCCATTCAACGTCCGGTGTGCAGTCTGAAGGGCCTGAATCAGCCAAGTCCAAAGAATTTTCCTCACTCAGTTTCTGCAGCATCTTTGCCCTCAGCTCCCTTCCCGATTCGACTCGCTCCATTGCCGGTTCCTCCACGAATCCATGGTCCGTTAAGTCTAGCAACCCAACCCCTGGACCTGTTGGAGGCTGAGTTGGTGTTGTTGGAAGGCTACAAAATCCAGGGCGGATTCGAGACGGATAACCGGGAGAACCAATTGGAACATTCCAGGAAGATGGTAGAGAATTCACCTTGCTTAGATGCATGTGGAGGGATGCGACAATTTCATTGACGGAACTTGAGCCAAGAGACCGGGCGAGCGACCTAGTCATCGGCGATACCGGTGGAGAGTCAACTGGAGTCGCCGACGGCGAAACAGACACCGGAGAAGACAGAAACGGAAGCGGTTTCGCACAGGTTCCATCCAAACACTGCCGCAGAGGAGATTCATCATATGAGTCAGGCGAATTCGCGTCTCTCGGGCTCTGCTGAGGCAAAACCCTAAGTTGCTCGGGAGTATGGGCGAAGAAACAAACTCTCCTACGGCAGTTGATCCCGTCCTTGCACGGCTGAGTCCTGTAACGTGAAGGATGGAGCCAACATTCAAATACACCATGCGCAAACTCGCACGACTCGCCTTTCTTGCAGCTACCTTTTCGAAAGTCGGGGCACGCCGTACCGGAGTAATGATACTTCCTCGGATCTCTCCGGCGAGCCTTCTCGCCAGGATGAGCAAACGGACACTCCGTCCAATCATGAGACCGTCCACGCGTACACTTCCTCACCTTGAACTCGAATATTCTAAATTGATCGCAAGAGTAAGCATCCACCGGAACATCCGATTCCCGGCCGGACAACTCCAAATCAGATTCAATCTCCGACTCACTCGTCGAAGGCAGATATCGCTGAAATGCCGCTAGGACTTCCTGCAAATGATAGGGAGAATAATCGCCGCCGTTAGCATTGTCATCAGAACTCACCGAGATTCCACTCAAAGGAAAAGGAAGCCGCGTCTCGTTCGCAGGTTCCTCTGGTATCGTCAATGGAGTGATATGAAGCAACGGACCAGGTCGGTGGCGTTGGCCGATCACCATTTTCAACCAGAGAGTGACGGTGGAGGATTATAGTTTCAGACGAAACACCTTGCCAAAACAACCGCCATACCCATGGCGTTTATAAACTACTTGAGGAACCAAACCATCTACTACGATTAGGTTAACTCAACCGTGGTTAAGTTAAATAACTCAACTCCATTACCCATTTTTCGCCTCGGTTAAAAAAGAAAAAAAGACGGTAACGTGACTTCTCTAATCACCCCCAGCCGTTACCGTCAGATTAAAAACAACGGTTCTAGAGAGTTCCAGGACGTCAATATTGGGATATTATAGTAACCTCAACACCCACGTGGCACGATCTTACATGTACTGTTACTCATCATACGGTCACCGTACTGTCTTATAAATTTCCATTTTCACATAATTAATAACACCATTTATTTCCGCAACTTACGTAACCATAGAAAATTAAATACTTGTAACGGATAACTATAGCTTGTCCAAATTACCAACCTCGTTATTTTCTACGGTAATAATTTAATAGACAAGACATCTATTTTTATAATAAAATATTCGCTATTATCCTTATTTAAAAGCAAAACAAAATTTAAATAGAATCTCAAAATTTCTTTTTACTGCTTTCCAGATCACCCTCCTGTTATTTTATTTTTACAAAAATATTTTAGAAATAAATATTTTTATTTACGAATTAATATTTTCGATGCATTATTATTACAAAAAGGTTTAAAAACTTTAGACAAAAGCACTCATTTTGTTGGTTCGAAAATGGCAAAGCATGGCTGCTTGACCATAGGACAAGGCCGGTGGGCCCTACTGCCACGTAATAATATTTTTGAAAATTTTGCTAAATTTAAATAACCCCAATATTATACATATATTGTCAACATCTATCAAATCAAAATGAAACCCCATCACATTAATCATACATAACAAATAAATGCTCACCTACATGCAACAAGTCCCTAAATTAACCCTAAGTTAATTCAACAAAATAAATCATACATTTTCTTTTAAATAATATTTTAAATTCTCATAAAGAATGCCATAACACTGCCATTTGTGAAGAAAATGTAGCATATATATATATTATTTGAATTTATGTCACACTCGCTGACGTGGCACATCGCTTGCACAGTCAACAGATAGCAAGATTTAGAAGGTGACACAACGCAAGGGGACACATGGCACAAACGAAGGACTTATATACCGACAAACACATAATTCCCACTAACTTAAATTAAATTAAATTACTTCTTCCGTACACGTGTCAAAATTTGAACACCTACCCCACGAGCGACAGAAACTTTTGTGCCGTAAAATTAATCCACGCGTCCACTACGGCCTGTTTGACCGTAAACGTGTCATTATGGACTCAGTGTGAATGGACACCGAGGTTCCTACGTCCTAGCCAAACGCAGCCTTACGTGGACTCCCCTACAGCCTCGACATTGCCGCAAATTAACAATAATTTTTTACTGATGGTTAAAAAAAAAGAAGATATTTTTCAGTTTTATATTTTATATATGGATAGTAAATTTACAAGTTGGCTGTCTTTTAGTTATTTTAGTTGGACAAGGGACAACTAAATTTATTTTATCCTGTAATGCTGACGATGACATGTTCACTTAATTAATTTAATTAATAGGTGTGACGTGGACTTGTAATTATAGATTTAAAACATTATAAAGCTTGGAAATAATTAAAATTAGACCCATTTGTTAATCCACGTAGCTTTTATGTCATCGAGGGGGAAGGCACTTTCTGATGAGTGGAAGTGAAAGTGGATAAGATCTGTTTTTTAATTTTTTAATTTTTTAACTTTTTAATATTAATGTTTATAATTAAAAAAGAAAAAGAAAAAGAAAATTGATGGTGAGGTAAAGGGGGAGGGATTTGGATTTGGATTTGGTTTGATAAGCGGATGAGATGAAGGGGGAAATATTAACCTCACTCGTGGCAACCTAACTGCACTAAGTAAATGTCCAATCAGATGCTTTGATAGTGACACGCTGGCAAACAAATTCGGATAATGTTTACGGTTGCGGGTGGTCTCTAATATCGTTTGTGGGGTTG
This sequence comes from Cucurbita pepo subsp. pepo, assembly GCF_002806865.2. NCBI lineage: Eukaryota > Viridiplantae > Streptophyta > Magnoliopsida > Cucurbitales > Cucurbitaceae > Cucurbita > Cucurbita pepo. The sequence continues at coordinate 9,423,930 of NC_036641.1, read as the reverse complement.
TCGTTGTTGCCTAGATATCGCGAATCTTGTCGCTATCTCGTTCGGATTTTTTTTTTTTTTTAATTTTTGTATGAAAATCATTTTATTCATTATTTCGGTTTTGTGAATAATAGTTTTAAAGCTTTGTAATTTCACAGGCGAATACGATTATTATTTATAAGAAAATACTTTATTTATATTAAAATATAATTAGATATTTTTTTATTAATATATTAATATGTATATAATAATATATATTTATGGAGAGAGAAAGTAACGGTGAAACATCTCCGCGAAGGGGACGAAATTGGGGGTTGTAGTCCGAAAATGGAACATGTCCATTTTCCTTTTTATTTTTTATTTTTAAATAATGGTATATTTTATTTAAATTTATTAGAAAAAAATAAGAAAAAATTAGTTGTAATTTTGATTTCTTTTATATTATTTTCGACCCATTTATTCGCTCATGTCTTACGCTAATATTATATGCAAAATTTGAATTTGGTTCACTGACTTATTAGTTAAGTTAAGTTAGAACAACTGTGGTACAATTGCTATTTTACTACTGCTTGCAGTATGATTGTGACACATAACAATAATATTTGTTATAAAATGTTTGTGATTGTCTCAAGGGTACGATAGCTATTTTAAAATATAATTATTTCATAATTATAATTTTCTTGGAAAAATAATTAAAACTTGATTTTTAAAATCATTTATTTATTAAAAGAATTAACCTAAAAAAAAATAAAAAATTATCATCCAATAAAAAAATAGAAAATTGTTTTATTATTATTTTTATTTGGATTGAGGTAAATGCCAATTGTGCAGTTGTTGACTTAGGAGAAGGACTGTATTGGCTTTGTTGACTTTAGAGTTAGCGCTGGTTAGGGTTCGTAACGAAGGCGGTGGTTTAGTCTACGGCTATCTGGCTGTGGCTTCTTCAATTTTGGTTGCGAACCCTGAACCACCTGATCACGGAGTAGGCGATGGCGATCAAGAAGTTAGCTAGAGTTTTGATGAAATCTCGGGAAGATGGCTTGTCTCTACCCACTCGGGATGATCCTTCCATTGACGATTCCCGTCCCATCGACAGCCAAGGTAATCAATCAATTCTCTCTGAAGTTTCTCTTCTAGTAGAGATCTTTACTTGATTCATTCCTTGAACTAATTTCCCATACTTCTTTCTTTTTGTTGTACTTTTTCCCTAATTCGGTGTTTGATTGACAGCGCAAGAGGAGATGGTTCGTTCGTTCGAAAGGGCACATGATCAACAGAGTCTTTTATGGAGGGTATCGTTTGACTGTATATTCATCTACGGATTTTTCCTAATTTTTCTGGATTCTAAGAAAATTTTGGATTCTCGTGTCTGATTGTTGTTCTTCTCTGTGCCTGACTGTTCATCAGACAGTGTTTGCGGCATTTCTTTTTTGCTTCGCGATTTTCCTTCTTTACTCGATCATTCATCAGGTTTCATCTCCATGGGAACTGGTATGCTACTTTCTCTGAGAATGTTATCCTGCCCTGTACTGTTCCTCTTCAGATGGTGTTCATATTTTGCAGTAGTTTGAAAGAACTTAACTCCAGTTTAATTGTTATACTTCTATATGCTTTAGTGACGGACGCATTACTTGCAAAGGATACATTAAACTTATGGAGTTTGCATTATACTGATGTTTCTTTTTTCTCTTCTGCAGCGTTATCATGCTTACTTCATGGAGGATGTTAGCTCATGGATGATTATAGCTGCAGGTTCTTTTTCACAAATTTCTCCTTTATTTTACACTCATTATTGCATGTTTGATTCTCACCTCATCAATTTGCTTCAAATGTTGAAGATAATTTCACGGCAAAGTTTCTTTTATTTTTTAAGAACATAACATTTCTTGACAAAATGGAAATACAAAAAGGGCCCCCCCATATCCAAATATTGCAATGGCCAAGTTCACTTCCGTGTTCTATTGAGCTGTAGTCATGTTTTTAAGTTATATGCTGTGATGCTCTGTTGAGATCTTTGCTAATATCAACAATTGAAATTCTACAGATTGGGTTGCTATTTTAGCATGTTCATTTTCGATCATTGGGATTGTTAGCAAGTCAAATTACCACAGGCGATGGCTTTGGTGCTCGTTCTTCATTGGCTTCCTACTCTCAGTTTTCTGGTTATACTTTATGATTAGGTATGGTGGGAAAACTCTCAAATCATTTTTTTTTTCCCCAAAGTTATGCTCCTGAATGAATATATACATACTGGCCTATAGTGTATGTCTGACTTGTCTATTAAAATCTCTTCTTTTCCTCGTTTGTTGATGGATGCAAATGCTCTTGTTTTTGGTTCTTTTGCCCATTTTCCTAGAGAGCAGTATGTTGTGAATGACGAACTATACCAACTTCATGTCTAGTCGATATATGTATTTAAGCTGGTAAGAAGAAAATTTCATTGCTGAAATATACAGTAGCAGGAAAGAGAGGTTTTCCACAAGAGGGTATTGGGCTTGTACGAATAAGCAAAGTACAGCGTAGTCATAGTGGTCATATAGAGCCTCTTCCAACGATTTTTTTCGTTTTGGTCATTTTTCATACTTGTTGGTATGCCCTTGTAAGGGTGATCTTAAGCTTGTTATTTTGATGATAATGAATTTACAGTTTGTAATGTTTGTATGGATTGCAGTTTGCCTAGGTTTCGATGGGATGTTATCTGGCGTCCTTTTGGTACTCTCAGGTAGTTTCTGAAAAATGAAAAAGATTACAACTTGACATGAACTTTCGAACTCACTATGTGCTCATACGCTTCTGTTGATTGCAGCGGGGCTGGAATCTGTTTGTATGTGGATCATTTGCTGGCCGAATCGTCCGAGGAAATACGAAAACTTAGAGGCTATATGTATTCTTATAAAGCTAACTGAAAACTTGATGGACGTCTCTTAAATTTGTAATCAACTGTATCCTCTGTTCTTACTAAGCTGATAGCATTGCATCTCTGTTAGTAGTATGCAAGCCGAGATCTTATTTTTTATTATATTCATAGTTTGATAAAGCAGTCTTATAATCAATGATTTCATTGTCTTTTAATTCATGTTGAAAGTGAATTTGTAAATAAGAAACATGTATGATGATAGGCAAATGGGCATAATTCTTAAAACAAGATGTCATAAAGAATGCATGCCTACCAGATTAGATCTTTGAAGATACACAGCAATTTATCATGATGATAGCCCAACTCTTAGGGTTCATATCATCAGCGTTCCATACTACCACTTGAATTTGCAATGGGTAGTGAAACAGGACGTTAAAGAAGAGGAGAATTCAGAAATGAAAGATGAAATTGATGCCAAAATTAAGTGTAAGAGAAGAACCTCTCAAGTTAAGAACACAATCCAAAAACTAAATATAACTAAATCAATCAACTGCTTCCAATAGTGTATTCAAAGTGAAATAAACAAGTGCACCAAAGGGAGGACAATGAAGGATAACTCTGACTCGAAACAAGTCTTGTACCGAAAATTTCACCAAAAGTTGGAAGTACCAGGTAACAAGGCAAACGGTATGAGAATCAGATCAGTCTTCTTCATCGATGACCTTAGTCCCTAATCCTTTCAAACCTTCTGCTGGGATTTCTGCGACCGTAACAAGCGAATACAGTTCTTCCTTCGCATCTTCGTCGTCGTTCCTCTTGCGTGCAATACGGACTCTAATTCTCCTTGGAACACTTCGAATTCCTCTGCTCCAGATATGCTTGTTCAATTTCACGTCCACCCTGACGTCCTTCGTTCCCATTGCATTCTCTGCAAACTTCCTTATCTCCTTGATGGCCTTGGGAGCCTTCTTCTTGAAGGTGCTGTTATTTAGACAATACAAGTTAAGCACGAGAATTAGGGAGTTGTTGCAGTGTTATGAAATGTATAATTCACTATTGAAATTAAAACTAAAATACGAGGGGGAAAGAACTACGAACACAAAAATGCAAGAGGAGAAACTACTAATGGAAAGGAGCGTTATGACAGAAAGAACAACGCATAAGCAATCCACCAGTCCGCTTGTCCAATAGTTTACAATTACATTACAGATGCCTGACAAACTTACAACTACCTATATTTAACCGTGCTCTTCACTTTTTGTCGCAACAAATTTAGATAAAAATTCTCCAAGATTTAGCTATTATTATTACTCTTCTCGATCTCGTCTTCATCTTCAATACCCCTCTACAGCCAAGTTACTATCAGTTCATGCCATTATTCTATGATCAACCGCTACGTGTTCTTAAAGAAATTCACGGACAAAAATTTATCTTTCTTCCTCAATATCTAATCTTATAGAAATTTCAATAATTAGTGTATACCCACACAAAAAACCACGTTGACCTACCACAACAGTTGCCAGATTACAAGTTTAGATAATTAAAATCATGAGAAAAAAGGGCCTCCTAATGAAGATAATTTCAAAACATAAGCAATTGAAATGCTCTCGCCATATACATTGGCCGAACATCAAAAACCAGCTTACAGATCTAATTGGACAGCAGTATGACATCAGTTGACAGCGAGGAATGAGTAAATACGCAAGGAAGAACATGTAAGAATGAGTTGGTACCAGCCATGCAGACGCTTGTGTAGATTGATGGTATACTCTCTGCTGACCACCTCCTCCTTCCTCCCCTTCGTTTTCTCAACCATATCTACAGTCGGCTTCTTCGATTACACCTGCAACCGGTTAAAACGAAATCATGAAGAATGAAAACAACACAATGTCGAGAAATTGACATCCGAAGCAAAAGCAGCATAAAATCAAAACCAACAACGTCACAAAGGCGATTGTCTATCTATTTCAATCCGTTTGAGCAAAGAAATCGGAACTTTAGATAACCTAAAAATGGCAGAAGCAGAGCGACCTTGCTAGGGTTTGAAGGATGCACCAGGAAGAGGGGGTACAACTTAAATGTGCACAATACCCTAGTTTCAGGGTCGTACAAATTTATCAGTGTTTTGATCCATTGGGCTTAGTAGTGATTGCGGCCCAAGGAAGAATAGGCCCACATTATTATTTTTTTTTTAAATTAAAATTTTAGTTTTTTTAATATTATTTCATTTTAGTTTATATACTTTTAAGGTGAAATATTTTAACTTTAGTTCATTTTTTGTCTTGGTATATTCGTTTTGAATTTTTATACTTTTAAAAGTGACTTAAGTCCGTTCATTTCATTTTTTTAAAAAAAATCAATTATATATATAATAATAGATTTGTAGTATGGGGTAAAATTTATAAACAATTAATAAAACTAAAAAAAGATTACCAAAATGAATTAAAAATATATTTTGAAAGTATAGAAACTCAGGCAAAAGTAGTATAGTGACTAAATTAGTATTGAAATCTAAAATTTTATTTTCAAAACAAAAATGATAATTTAGAAACCAAAAGTATAGATTTAAATATTAAATTAAAATAAAAGTTTAGTTATTAAAATATTGAGGTAACATTTAATCTAATAATAATTTCACTAATTTACAAATTTATTCTCTATCATTTAAATAATCCTCTCAATTCTTTTCTCCACTAAGAACCCCTTCCCACTATGGCAACGAAACGGGTTTGCAGGTCGGTAACCCGACCAGCTAAGAGCAACTCCAACCTTGAGGAAGAATATGATCTCACTAAAACAACCAAATGAAAGCAAAGCTTAATTGGTTGCTGCACTGCTCGAGTTTTAGCAAAAGTTGCCCTCTGTTAAAACTAATTAGCATGAGTGGTGGTTTTTTTTTTTTTTTTTTTAAATGGGGAGCTTCAAAATTCTTCCCATAAAGAGACCGTGCAGAACCAAGAGAGACGAGCAGTTCTACAGAAAATGAGCTTGTATTGTCTTAATAGTGATGTACACAATGTTCAAGCTGCTCATATTCTTTTTCTTCTCTATATTTTATATTTTATGAACATTAAAGCTTAGTGCACTCATTCCTATGTCAGAGTAGAAGCAGAACCATGGAAAACTCTTCTACCTTAAGCTAAATCTTTGTGTTTATAGGCCTCAGATCCTATCATCTTTTGGTTGGAAAACTCCCTTGCCATCCAATATGGGAGCCTTCTTTCCTGCTTTTAAGAAAGGAAAAAAGGAGATCTTGTGGCTTAAGCCTGTCAGCATTTCTCTAAAAGGAACAATCAGATTTTCAACAACACATCTCCCCCTCAATAGATTTTATGAATCACTTCTTGTCCTAGCTTTATCTTGATGCATGCAGATACTTCTTTTGGGTAATTGGGAAGTTTTTTATGTAGTTTTCATTAGCTTCAGAATGTTTCTTTCCCCCCAACTACAAATCATGAATCAAATTGTCTCCTTTAACCTGCACATCCCTATAGAGTTGTAATCATGAATAAGAGCTATATAACAAAGAGCCACACACAAATTCAAATAATAAATCAAAAAATAGATATAAATATATGTATAGGTATAAGTATATTCAACGCCAAGCTACTAGATTTACTTGTTATTCTGTCGGAGTGAAAGGAAGTGTGCTGCAAAGTTGTCATAGTCGGGAAGCTTTGGGTGAACATGGCTGGCTTTCTCAACTGCCTTGGTCTTCTCCTTCTCTGAACTCTCAGTGTTGTCTTGTGTTTCCATTTTCGGGGAAGGATTGGATAGCCGTTCCTTCGTAGAAGATGTTGGTCTTTCTTCATGGAAAGACCTTTTGGTTTCAGGACTTGGTTTGGAAGGTTTCATTGATTGAGGCTGCTCCGAGTTGCTCGATTGAGCCCGAGTCTTTGCAGAAGCTGCAGTTGTCCCCCTCGAACTCTCGAAATTGCCCAGCCTATCTAACTCTGGAGGAGGATAATAGGATTGCCGTTCCTTCGCAGAAGATTTCAACCTTTCCTCATTATAGGACCTCTTAGTTTCAGGAGTTTGGTTGAAAGGTTTAGATGATTGAGGCTGCCTTGAACTTTCATAGTGATCAGAGTATCTTGTTCCAGTCTTTGCCTTCAATGGAGATTTGGATGCATCATAACTTCTTGAAGCTTTTCTCTCACTTACATCCTCATGACTCGTGGGTGTCCCGTACGAGTCCTCCATACGTGAACTTGGAGTTTTAGGAGATGCTTTGGTCCGTCTAGAAAGACCCATAACTCGATGAGGACTATTTTTCACATTTTGTCCAGGTGAATCTTCTTCAGAATCATCGTCATCATGGAAACCAGGATACTTCACTCCAATTCTTGTTGGGGCTGGCTTCTTTGATATTTCATCCACCTCTTTGTTTTTGTGCCGCTCTTGATCACTTCTAACAGTATAATCCGAGAAATTATCCTTTGAATCATCAAGATTCGAGTTAAAGCTATCAAACTTGGCTCGCAGGCCCTTCTCTTCACCTGGTTTTTCTTCTACACTTCCATCATATAGTTCACTGGGAGCATTTGATCTAAACGAAGTCCTGGTTGTCGAAGAAGAAACTAAGGTAGGCTGGGCAGTTTTTGAGGCATCGTTTTCACACGCTTGTTTGGATGATAAGTCACTTATTGATGAATTGCTTGCATGTGAACGCCTAGGATTACTCTTTTGATTTCTTAGGCCACCCTTCAGTTTCCCAAAATTCAAGCCACTGTTGCTTTCTGAAGTCGATTCTTCTAGTATTACACTATCGTGTAGAATATCAAGAGACCTTGGTGGGCTGTCTTTCTTCTTCAATTCATGGACAAGTGGAAGCTCGGAGGAGAGGCGATGAGATGGCGTGTTTCTATTATCCTCATCTGAAGATCCAGGTGATCCATGACTAATGTTTTGAGACCATTCTGGTTTTTCAGATGGCAAATTCTGCCTCTTAGAGAATTTGCTATAGTGATCTTTACCAATCACCTCAAATTCTTCCGGCTCTTTCTCACTTTCAGAACTAGGTCCATCTGAATGGTCAAAAGTTGCCGGCAACAAGTCATCAGAATGGGAAGGATCGTCAAAACTTCCCACATTCCCAGCAAACAAAGAAGCACGATCAGAAATTTGCGAGTGTGAAACAGACTTCTCAGGAGAGTCATTCATGTTTTGCTTGAAGACCCAGGTATCATCCGTTGCTGAGTTTATTGGCACCTTCCCCTTAGGCGATGAGGGTTCAAGAATAGATTGTCTTCTCTGGTATTCGTAGTCTGGAACACAATCATCATCTGGACCGTAATCATCGAAGACCGCACTAGCATGATCGTTAAAATTCGTATCAACAGTACTTTCATGGTCACTTGGTTTATCCATGGCAAAAGGATTCTCGTAAGTATCGTTCACCAGCTTCTCATGGGAAGGAACTTTATTTGAACTATTTCCAATCCTCGAATCTCCATAGGAACTAGTTCTTTCAAAACCCATACCAAATGGCTGATCATTAACATATTCTACATCAACGTTTCTAGGTTGTTTCTCCATGCTGGTACTACTACCAAGAGGGTCTCTAAACCCAGGTTCAGATGGGTTCTTGAGAGAGTATCTATCTGATTCACTGAAATTAGTGACAGATGTGTTAGAACCAAAGTTTCTGGGTTGCATATCCACACTATCAAGAGGGTCACTGAACCCATGATTGGACGGATTCTTGAAAGAGGATCTATCTGCTGCATTGAAACTGGTTACAGATGCGTTAGCATCAAATTTTCTGGGTTGCTTCTCCACAGATGCACTACTACCAAGGGAGTCCCTAAACCCAGGTTCGGATGAGTTCTTGAGAGAGTAACGGTCTGCCGCATTGAAATTGGTTGCTGATATGTTAACATCATTGTTACTGGCACTTGAAGATGGATAGCTAAAATTCTTGGCATCATTCCCCATAAATCTTCTTGTGTCGTTGTCTCTCCAATTATCATCCGGCATGGAACTTTTATGAGGGGCACTGACAAATTGGTCTTTAGGAAGCTGTTGATCTCGCAAATTTCCGCTAGCATATCCTTGAGGTCCTTCAGCCCTTAAATTATAAGATGAAGATTGATGGAACTCTGAAGAGGATGGTTGGGATACGTTTCCACGACTAGAAAGTTCTGCAGCAGCTCGGGCAGCAAGGCTTGCCAGTTCTGCAGATTCAGCAGCTGCCTTCGCAGCAGAGGTAGCATCCTTAAAGTCCATACCCCAATGCTGCCTGCCTGAAGCGTAATTATTTTGATCACCAGAATTCGAGTACCTATGCATCCCCTCTGCACTAGTTTCTGCATACCGGATCAATATATATCCAATGATTACAAATCCAAGCAAAAGTAGCAATCTTCTATACATATATATCCAATGATCACATCGAAAGTATTTTTCACATACCAGAAGATCTTGCTTCTGAATTACGATGGCCAGTGAAGTTGCTTTGATTAGCATTGACATCAGCAAAGTTGGATTGCTGGGGATGATGGTTTGATCTCAAATTGCGATTGACGGGGTCTTCAGGTATACGTTGCCTTTCATCAGATTCGGGTGGAGCTTGAATATTAGGAGATCCCCTGTTATTGTGATCAAGTGAGGGTTGGCCACCAATAGCCTCCATCTGTATTTGACTAGCCCTCCCAAAAGTATTTGGGCCATTCTGCTCAACAAAGTTCGTAAGGAGTGAAGGAGTGATCAAAAAATCACCTTAAGGAGTGAAGGAAATGATCGATCTAAAAACTAAAATTTACCAACAAATCAGCCGGAGGGTTGATGTTGTCACCAAAGGATTTGGGATCCCATTTTACGTTATATTCCTCAGCAATTTTAGTCAAGATTTTAATTTTGCTCGGACCATCAGGTGCTTTAGCAGATAGTTTTTCGACCAACTGAAAAGTTGTAATAAAATGAAAGGGAAAGTCAATGGAACTTAGTAGTTTTCGTAGATATCCACATTTCCTAAACTTATGAACGGCAAAACAGCTAAAACACTTACCATGCGATTCACACCACATTCTGGGCGTAGTTCCACTGCAGCTGAGACAAATTCTTTTCCATATTTTGCTTTGAAGTGTTTACGAACGTCCAAGAGCTCTGGAATATCTGCACATCTGGGCGATGCAAAAATGACACTCGAGACTGATTCCTTCAAGTCTATCGGGCAATTTCTGGACATAAAAACATAGAAGGAATTAATAACAATGCACATAAGAATAAGAATTTTTCATTCATCAAACTACAAATTCATATTCTGAAATCAAAGTATATCCTATATGCAAAAGATAATGAGAAATGAACAAAAAATAATTTCAATCAAGAAAATTAACATACTTTTGGGACTCGATCATTGGCATACGTGCCACAATTAGCTCGCAAAATATTTCGATGAGTTCATACGCTTCCTTCGATTTCTCTTCTCTAACAAAGTGTTCCACCTGAAATATAGATAGAAACATAGATTCTTCAGGAAAGAGGGGCTCGAGCAGAGATAATCAAGTCGATATGACATTAGGTCTCAAAAACAGCGGTGGCTTGATAAAGACACAAGTAAACCGAAGAAAATATATACACAATCAATTCCAGAAATGAAGAAAACACTACGATACCCGAATTCTAGCCGTCTGATCCTGTCCAGCCTCGAGCAACTTGGCCAATTCTCCCTTCAGCTGCTTGACATGAACATCTTTCTTATTCCTCAAAAGCTTAATCCGCGAAACCGCCAACTTCAGCGATGTCTTACTGCACCGAGCCAATTCAATAGAATTCAAACGAAAAAAAAAATGCATCAAATTCAATCAATTAATCAACGAATCCGAAATCACAATTCCGTTTGAATTCATCTAATTTGTACAGAAACAAAAATTCATCAGCCATTGAAAGAAAGAAACCCTACCATTTTGCAGGCTTGAAGCTCTTATGCAGCATCGTTGCAGGAATCCAAAACCAGATCTCAACGCGGCAAAACCGAAAACTGTCTCCTTTATTACAAAATCCTTTTCACGAAGGATAAGGTATCGACAAAAAAGAAACAAAAACTTCAACAATTGAAGAAAATACAGTAATAGTGAAAAAAACAAAGGCTGAAGAACAATGAATCAGGAAATCGGAGCAAAGAAAGAAGAAGTGAAAGGAACTTTGTTTCCGTGTAGTGATCAACTTTTTAGTTTATTTGGAAACCGAGGGAGATTGGGAATACCTAGGTACGGGAAGGTTCAAGGTAACCCACCAATCATACCTCCGCTGACTTTTTTTCTTATTGACCAAATCACCCTTTTCATTTCTCTTTTTTTTCTTTTTCCGAACAATTTCCACCCACTAATTTACATTTCTGTATTTAAATACTTTTTAGTTTACTCCTCAATTTACAAACCCATAATATATAAATTCAAAATTACACATATTCATAATTTATTAAAAAATAAATTTTTTAGTTCAGCAAATATATGTCTTAATTGTGCGAGTTTCACTTTTATAATCGGGAATATATATCTTAACTATTTGATAGTTTAAAAAAAAATGTAATATATATCTTAACTATTTGATAGTTTAAAAAAAAATGTAAATGGAACAAATTTTTCACACGTACACACATTTAAGGAAAAGGATATTGATGGTTGATAGTATCGAGCAACCTACATGTTTTCTTCTCTTATTTAAAGTATTAGTGATTTTTTATGTAATTTGAATTTAAAACTTGTCTACCATCATTAATATTTTGACACGTTAAAAAACACTCAAATAAATAATTTGTTTATTAAAACTACGGTAATACAAATGATATTTTAACATGATTTAGTTTATTTAATTTAGACTAAATCTCTCGTTTAGATCCCAACCGCTATTCTATTTCATACACCGCGTAGGACAATAAGGAAAAAACTGGCCAACAACTTTATGCCTCTATTTTAACTCCATTTTAATTGGTTTACTTCTAATTAATGCCATCACGAAGATGGTAGAAAGTGACACCTATTTTTCCAAGATATATATAATAATAATTAAATGACAGTGACACCTTCAAAGACATCCCTTTCAAAATGCTTGATTTATTTTTTTGTGTATAAAAAATAGGAATTTAAAATTTTAGTTTTATTCATAGATTAATATTATTTAAAGAAAAATAAAACATTAAGAACCGACACTTGTCAGTTAATGTTGGTTGCTGGTCAAAGTCAAAGCTTCGGAAGTCGTGTTACAAGGGGCAAAAAGATTTACGCCCCTTCCTAAGACGGGTAACAAGTCATGTGCTTAAAAAGTCAATAAATTTTGTCCACTGTGTTTGAATCCATAAAGATTCTTTCGTGAACTGAAATTTAAAAGTGGATTCGTTCGAAGATGAACAGAAGAGAGGGTATGAACTCACAATTGGAAGTTCTATTCTATCATGATTCAAGAGATGAACACAAGACGAACAAAAGACGAACAAAAGATGAACACAAGATGAACACAAGATGAACACAAGAGAAGATGAACACAAGATGAACAGAAGCAACAGCATCATTATCCATCCAAACTTACTCTGGATTATTACTAATAAGTAAACTGATTTCTTCACCAAGTACTATGATTCACAAAAAATGGCAGAAAAACAACAAAATTTCATGAAGAATTTCAGTTATTCGAAAATGGTAGAAACAATGACCAAGGAAAGTAAGCAAGCTTAAGGATGAACTAAAGTGAAGAACCTCAGACATAGTATCCGGTGAAAGTAAAACCCCTTCCCACAATTTCACCAGCACAAAACCATGCAAAGCACTCCAGCCCAAATAGAGCAGCAATACCAGCATCTTCCACCTTTAGATCTTGTCTGTTCTTCCATAATTGTTTTACGTAATCGAGTTCCTTGTGGAATGATTCATACCGACCTGGAATACTGTATCGATAAGATGCAAGTTAAAATGATGTTCTTTCGGCCTCACGTTCCACACAAAGATTTTGCTCACACTTCTTTAGCTATAAGATTACAAAAGAATATATATTCACATGACCACAGGTCCATAATGGTAAAACAAGTTTAACTGCAATTCAGTGCAACAAGCTATATAGCTCCATCCAGAAAATAATACATCAGAGTATCCCAGATGCTAAAAGAGGATTTTCAATTGGCCTTATGTATATTCAAATTCATGATTCACTTGTATATGTACGGCTTTTTATGTTAAAAAAATAAATGTGAATTTAGATGATACTACAAAACTGTAAATAAATATAAAATTTTAAAACATACTTATCATGTGTTTCTTCCAAAAGCACAGGTAAATGTTTCTTCCAAAGCAATAAAGGCAAACAATATACCAACATAAAGAGAGTGTAGAAAGTACGACCTGGCAAGACGAGTGTAAAACAATTGCTTAGAAAGTAGGTTGCATTTCTCCACGGTAGGTGGCTCCTGAATAAATTGCTTGTTTTGCTCCAATAATTGCTTGTAGTAGGAACACCCATGTTTCAACACAAACTGTGATGCTTGAGTGGCCTTGGACTGCAACTGAGTCAACTTGGACGCCATTAATCTGAAGTAATACCCTGAAGAGCAGTACACAAAAAAATATGAGATGTTGTAACTGATGAAGTCAAGAACAAGAAAATGATGCAAAATTGAAAGGTAAGACTCAACATTAAAACCCCATAAACTAATCATGATATTACTTTATAAGTTCGAAAATTGTATTCCCCAAAAAACCATTAAACCCTCAAAATCCATTCTTAGAATCCAGGACAATCATTTGGGATTTTTGCATCATAAAATTTTGGTCTTTCACCTACAACCACACGACAGACCTGCTCTTCCCAGGTTTTGATTCTCGTGTAAAACCAAACGTGAAACCTCAATATTCCTTACACAACAACTACCCACATTAGCTTAGATGAGTTATACGATGAATCTTGAAGACAGTGTCTCCTGCCAGAAGTTTTAAGAAGCTTTGACACTATAGTTTCAATATAAGATACCCAAAACACTATGGATGAAGCTCAAAAACTACCAAAGTGGGAACTCAGTTAAATAGCGAGACATGGTACTGAATTAATGACAAAATTTTAAGAGAAGGAACGCCGATTTGATTTTGGATGACATCAACGATCACCCAGTACTAGCTTAAATTCTGCTGGCAAAGGTTTGAGAACTCTCTATCTGTCTTTCAACTTACAAAATATAAGAGATTGCTGAAAAAGCTTAACTTCTGTCCTTCTTTATAAAATTTTCAGTAAAAATGACATGTGATGATGCGAAAACAGGTCAAAATTACAGTTGAAGAAAACAGGTCAAAATTACAGTTGAAGTTAACGTGATAATAGGACTTAGAGACCAAGCTAAAATTTATATTCATTACTCACACACGAAGCAATTGTTTCTAGGATAAAGAGAGACTTAGAAAGAACAATGGGTAAGAGAAATAAAAAATATAGCCCATATACTGCAATTGGAACCACAAGCCAGAAAAGAGGAGATATCAACAATCTCAAGGTGGGATCGAAGATTCACAAACAGGTTACTGAAGAAGGCAAGGTAGCTTTTGAGAGGCAGTCAACAAGCTGAAAACTCCCCATAGAGGATTTGATCACAAATGGAATGGTGCTCCACCTTAATATGCATGGTACAAGCAAAAAATTCTAATTGATCGCAAAAGAACTTTCATGGGATTGCTACTATGGTGTATAGTAGAAATAGCTAGCGAGTCTTTTACTGTAAAGATGGTTACAAATAGCCACTGTTTGGGGGATCAGAGAAAGACAAATAATTGAAAGGACATATCTAAACATTGAATAGAGAATGAATATATTGGTGTTGGAAATGAAAGGTGGTATCACTGAATTTGTTATGAACAAAGACAACTAAATTGGTTCAGAAAATTTAGAACTGAATTGAAACAATCAGGACCAAGAGAATATGTTTTGCTCGAGTCATCAATGAATTAGAACTTTATAGGAAGTTGACCATAAAATTGCAACAAAGGAGCCTGCCCCGCTCATTCTTTCGTCAAAAATTTTAGGAAGTACAACTAGACATGAAGAACCGGAAATACAAGCTACAGAAAGCTGCAGTGACTTTGAATTCCTGATGATGCCTACAATAGAATCAGAATCCTCGTAAAACAGACGCCACATTCAATGTCTACTCTGTCACGGCATCAAACGACCCAAAATCGCCACAATCTTTTCCCCCAAAATTAAACAGGTACGCTATTCATTCCTATTTCAACACCGAAACAAAAACCTGAAAATAGCACGCCACTGCGGTTCCAAAATTACTAAACCCTGAAAATCGAGATTACAGCCATGATTCAAAATTCAACAAATACAAAACACACCCAAAAACCCATCATCTTAATCAGAAGATCTAACAATAACGAAACAGAAATAGTACATCAGCAAACAAGGAATGAGATCTGATGAACAAATTGGCAAAAAAGAAGAAAAAAAATTAAAAAGAATATCAAGACACCAGTGAATTCACGAAACCAACAAATACAAAATTAGAAAGAAAAAGAAGAAGAGGATCAGCAGAACTTCACCTTTGAATGTCTGATTGGAAATGCTAGATTAAAGCAAAATGAAGAAGTAATCGGAAATAAGCGAAGGAATGGAGTCAAATTGCGCGCCGCTGCTTCTAACGCTAGCCTTCCACTCTGCCGCCACGAGCTCTGAGGAGTTCGTGAATGAGAGAAAATGGAGGCTTTACGCAGCAGGGGCCGTTTCGAGAATTCCTCCTCCTTTTTCGTTTTTTCTTTTTAAAAATAAAAACTTCAAGGACCTTTTCATTCGTTATTTCAGTTTCATCTTCCCAATGATTATGATGCTAAGAAGATGAAATTACATAAATGCCCCGGTGAGAATTAATATCCAAATATATTGGATTTTTTTAATAGCATATTTATTTCAAGTTTCCCAAAAATAGTATTAATTTTAAAAGAGGTCGATTATTGGGCTGGGCTTAACTGGCGAACGTTTATAAATATTTGGGCTACTTCTGAAATTTGAGAGCCCATTACTTGGACCTAACTGCCAACTTAAGGCCCAATAATGTAAGATCAGAATTGAGGCTCAGTATTTAAGCCTGGCTGGTCTTCTAAAACCATGTGTAGTACATTTACACTCGTATTGTAACGTGTAAAATAAGCAAGTCCATTGGTGGAAATTTCCTGCCTATTTTGGTTGGGTTCGGGGTTGGTTCGAGTTAAAATATATTTTTTATATGATTATTCATGTATGAAAATCGAACTTATTCAACTCAAAATGGATAAACATAGACATATTCGATATACAACAATTAATGATATCGAGTTTTTTTAAATTTATTGATGATTGAACGTAGTATGGGAATGTGAGCTCTCTTGTGTTTGTTCTAATGGCGTCTTAACACAAATCATTGTAGTTTGAAGTATCCATATAATATTTGATGGTAGGAAGAATGGTATAATAAAAGCATGAAACATAGAAAATAACAACCAAACGGCCTATAACGAAAATTAGAAGAGACGATAATATAAACAAATTACATCACATGTAAAAGGAAATACAAATTTTAGATTGAGTTTGGTTGTAGTTGGAGAAACAAACTTATGACTTCTCAAGCGTTGAGGTGTTGGCACCGGACTCTAACTCCCCGCACGGGAAGCGCAGTAAAAAAATACTAGTGAAGAAGATTCAGAAGATGCTGATCCAACCGGCGCCTACTGAAATCAGAGTAATTGAAAGCATATAATTTGACCCATTGAATTATGTTTGTGTTTATGAGTTATTAAAATTTAGACTTTGACACTAAGAAAGATAAAGTTGACAAATCAACTAAATTTATAAAATGCAAGTTATTCCAACCGAACCAAATAAGATAAAATCATAACTAAACCCAATAAAAAACAAAATAGTTTGACTCAAGTCAGAATGTGAAATTTGGGCAGAAAGATATGAGCATGTGGGCTAGATTTTTTTACCTCAGTTCTTACACTTTTTACACAGTCACAGCAGCCAAATATAGCGTGAAGTTGCCACTTTAGTATACAAGAACGGGACAGCGCACATATGATGCATGACAATTGCCAAATATCTGCAAGAAAAGATACAAACAGAACACAATTAATGAAAGAGGACCTTATCCAACGCACAAAAGAGGGCAAAAACAAAAGCAAGAACAAAAGAATCCTAATTTATTCCAAAGTCCCATTTTCATGAGTCCCAATGTATAAGCTTATAACCTCTGTTGCGGTGGCAAGCATTGATTTCCTCATGGGTACAAAATCAAATCATACAGAATAACCAATCATTACTAGCCTAAAGCTTCATTCATCCCCTTTGGTTTGGCTGTGGTGTGGAGCTTCTTGGATCCACAATACTTTAAAAGAAAAAACATCATAGTGATGCTTTTTCACTTGGACAAGCAGCAATCAAGTAGGGGATATGGGGGAGGGATACAACGGATGAAACAAAACAAAATTAAACAAAATAACAAGGACAAGACATTAATATCAGTATCATTATGAATAGTGGTCAAATTCATATGTCAAAAGGCGGTGGATGGCATTATAGTGCTTCATAGACATTTCGTCGAACACATTGTAGGCAGAAACAAAAAATGAGAGCTAGCAAAGAGAGGAGGCCCCAGAAGAAAATGGGTATCTTACCAACGTTAAATAAAATAACGAGATCACTATTATTATGAATAGAGGTCAAATTCATATGTCAAAAGGCGGTGAATGGCATTATAGTGCTTCACAGACATTTCGTCGAACAGTTTGTAGGCAGAAACAAAAAGTAAGATTATGTATAAGAAAATGGGTATCTTACCAACGATTCACTGAAGACGAAGTACACAGAAACTTTAATTTGATACGAGAATTTAAAAGGACAAAGATTGACGTGTTTCTGTTTCTGCAAAAACTCCATTGGGGTTTGTCTAGGAGCAGGGGAACCTTTGTTTGGGTTTTGAAAATGTGCTCGTACTTACCAGCTTGCTGAGCACGTAAGCCGTGGGGACGTGTCCGATGAATGCTTTGAATATGAGCCATACTGCCACCCCCATCGCCCCTTTTAAACGTCAATTTTCAAGCTTCCTCAACGACACCTCCATTTCTCTTTTTAACGTCATTTTCAGTCTCCCTCAAATGTCGCATCTATTTCTCTTTTTGAGCTTCAAACTCTTATATACCTTTCAAAAATTAATTTCACTGACTGTTTGTAATGCAGAAATTAATATAAATAATTAAAAGAATAAAACAATTTACTTTTTTTTTTTTAATTACAGTCAAATATCATTATCTTTTGATCAAAAAATTAAAAAGTGAAAACTTTTTTTTATATTTTCAATGATACCCCTAAACTTAATATATTTATATATATATATAATTTAATTTTTTAAAAAAATATTTGTTAAGGTTTGTTTCGAAATATTTTTAAAAATACCTTTTAACTTTTGTAAATACCTTTAAATTTTCAAGATTTTTTTATTACTCTCAAACTTTTTTAAATACTTTAAAAATATTTTTAAATTATTTTAAAAATATATTCAAAAACATTATTGTTATCACGTTTAAAATACTTGTAAAATGTTAGTATATAATTTCCGTTCATATACTAATAGTAAAAAAAATTTAAACCTTTTCTTATAAAGATAAAAAGTGTTAATGCAGCTTTTAAAATTTAATATGAGTATCTTTCAAACCTAATTCGATCAATATATTTTTAACTTAAAAAAAAAAATTGTAGGGATTAAAATAACTTTTGAAATATATATATATATACATATGTATAAATACGTGTATATATATATACATATACATATACATATACATAATATATGTATCTACATATATATATATATATATATATATATATATATATATATATATATATATATATATATATATATATATATATATATATATTTATATATATACATATACATAATATATGTATCTACATATATATATAGTGCATTGGAGTATTTTTTATATTAAAATTGAGATTTTTTTTTTAAAAAAAAAGTATCTATATATTTACATAATATGTCGAGAGAGACATTGTTGATATGAACATATACTGAAAGAGGAAAAATATATAGAAATTGTCAAAATCAAAATTCAATAAGAAATCGTTTCTTTATTACGATACAACTATAACGACATATTTGTTTAAAAGATTCAAGCCACGTACTCTCGTTTACAACTGACATGGAATATTTAAGAGATACAATAAATTTAAACTTTTATAAATATCGTTTCTTTATTACGATACAACATATTTGTTTAAAAGATTCAAGTCAAGTACTCTTGTTACTATGGAATATTTAAAAAATACTAAATTTAAAATTTTATAAAAACATGCACGTTTTTTCGTTACTATGGAATATTTAAAAAATACAATAAATTTAAAATTTTATAAATACATGCACGTTTTTTTCTCCCTCTTCCTACAAAAATTTAAAATTATCGTACAAAATTGACAGTTACAAAATTAAATTTACCGAATAAATAATCTATTTTAAAACATTTTCAGTTATAAGATTGGAATAAATAATATATTTAATGTTTAAAAGAAACAACAAATTAAAAGAAGTGGTTATTCAACCATTTTTTCCTTTTATAAATATATTTATATAAAAAAAAAAAACATATATTTATATAATAGATTGAGAGACAGTTTAGTCAATATTGTATTCTTTGTGCTTCCAAAAAGTCTATGATATGAAAAGATTTCCACACTCTCTGCTGGTTTGTTTTCTTCTCAGTTCGAAATTGATTTATGGTAACCCACTTATGACGTGGAATATTTAAAAAAAATATACAATAAATTTAAAATTTAAAAACTTGCATGCATAGTGTAGAGGGCATACACCAAAATGAAGGCACTTGTGATTTTGAAACAAAAGAGAGAAAGAGTTGCTATAAATAGAGGAGCACTAATGGCTACAGTTTTCCATTCAAATTTCACCTCTTCTTCTCTTATTACTCTCCAATTGGTTCTTGAAATCAATGGCTTATAACGAGGAAACCCCAGAAGTTGAACTCTCTGAAATTGCTATGTCGGAAACTCACGGCGAAAACTCGCCGTATTTTGTCGGCTGGAAAGCTTACGATCAAATTCCGTATAATGAATCCACCAATCCTTCTGGCATTATCCAAATGGGTTTAGCTGAAAACCAAGTGTCTTTTGACTTGTTGGAGGAATATTTAGACCAAAATTCAGATGCTGGACCGGATTCTTCTGGGTTCAGAGAAACCGCTTTGTTTCAAGATTATCATGGGCTGCTCTCTTTTCGAACCGCTATGGCTGGTTTTATGGAACGCATTAGAGATGGAGCTGTGAAATTTGACCCAAGTCGGGTTGTTTTGACTGCCGGTGCTACGGCGGCTAATGAGCTTCTCACTATCATTCTCGCTAACCCCGGTGACGCTTTGCTTCTTCCTACTCCTTACTATCCCGGGTAAGATTATCAAAACCAACTACTTCTTAACAATCACCGGGCCTAGAATGATATGGATATTGTTCACTTTGAGTATAAGCTCTCAGTTTTTCTCACCCATCATCATTCCCTAAATTAGGTTAACTCTCTCCCAATAATCCTCCATTCAAACAAAATACACTATAGAGCATCTCCTCAAATCTATGAGGCTGGTCCACTTTGAGCATAAGCTCTCATGGGTTTGCTTTGGACTTCCCCACAAGACCTCATATCAATGGAGAGTGTATTATTTGATTATAAACCCACGATCATTCCCTAAATTAACCAATGTGAGACACTTTCATCCAACACCTCCCACCTCCCCTTAATCAAAGCTCGACTCCTTTGGAGTCTTATTCATTTTTTACTGCCTTTGAGGAGACTTGACTTATTTTTCTTTCCCTAAATTAACCAATGTGAGACACTTTCATCCAACACCTCCCGCCTCCCCTTAATCGAGGCTCGACTCCTTTGGAGTCTTAGTCATTTTTTACTGCCTTTGAGGAGACTTGACTCATTTTTCTTTTTGGAGTCCTTTGTTCGACATTCGAGGATTTGACAATCTATTGTCACGACTAAGTTTAGGGCACGGCTCTGATACTATGTTAGATAAACACGACTCTCCACAATGGACTCTTTTAACTGGTATTCTAACAACTTATATCATATTCAGATCGAGTGTGTGCGTTGTTATGTGATTCTAATAACGGGTATAAATTCTGTTTTTTTTTTTCTTTTCAGATTTGATCGGGATTTGAGATGGAGAACTAAAGTGAAGATTATACCAATTCATTGTGATAGTTCTAATGATTTTCAAATAACTCGTCAAGCATTGGAAGCTGCGTATGATAGTGCAATGGCTATGAAGATCAAAGTTAGAGGAGTTTTGATCACAAATCCATCGAACCCACTTGGCTTAACGATCCAACGGTCCACAATTGAGGAGGTTTTGGATTTTGTTACAGACAAGAACATCCACCTTATTTCCGACGAAATCTATTCCGGTTCGGTTTTCTCCTCGGCCGAGTTCACCAGCGTGGCTGGGGTTTTGGAATCCCGTGGTAATAAGAATGCCGACCGGGTTCATATTGTGTATAGTCTCTCCAAAGATCTCGGCCTTCCGGGGTTCAGAGTTGGGACAATTTATTCTTACAATGACAGAGTTGTGACGACGGCTCGCCGGATGTCGAGTTTCACGTTGATTTCTTCACAAACGCAGCGGTTTTTAGCGGCCATGTTGTCGAACCAGAAGTTTATAGACAAGTATATTGAAATGAACCGGGATCGGCTCAGGAAGCGTTATGAGATGATAATTGAAGGGCTACGAATGGCTGGGATTGAGTGCTTGAAAGGGAATGCCGGTTTGTTTTGTTGGATGAATTTGAGACCGTTGTTGAAGAAGAATCCTACACGAGAAGGTGAAATCGAGCTTTGGAAGTGTATTTTGAAGGAAGCGAAATTGAATATTTCGCCCGGTTCTTCCTGTCATTGCTCTGAACCGGGCTGGTTCAGAGTTTGTTTTGCCAACATGAGTGAAGAAACCCTACAGATTGCTCTCAAGAGAATACATTCTTTCATGGAGGGGATGAGGAACTCTCGTGAAGACATAATATNTTTTTTTTTTTTTTTAAATAAAGTTTAAAGAAGTATGTTTGCGTGAGATCTCACCTTGGTTGGGGGGAGAACGAAACATTCTTTATAAGAGTGTGAAAGTCTCTCCCTAATGGACACGTTTTTCAAATCTCGGAGCAAAGTAAAAAAAAGACAATATCTATTAGTAGTGAACTCTTGTTAAGACATAATATTAAGGAATAATTTTTTTTTTTTTTTTTTTTTTTGAGTTTAAACGAGTATGTTTGTGTGAGATCCCATATTTGTTGGGAGGAAAACGAAACATTATTAAAAGGGTGTGGAAACCTCTACATAATAGACACGTTTTAAAACTTTGAAAGAAAGTTAAAAAAAGACAATATCTACCAATGGTGAACTCTCAAGACATGATACGAAGGAATAATTTTTTTTGTACGTTTAAATGAGTGTGTTTGTGTGAGATCCCGCCTTAATTGGAGAGGAGAGCGGAACATTCTTTATAAAAGAGTATGTAAATTTCTCCCTTACTCACGTTTTAAAAACGTTGAAGGAAAGTAGAAAAACAATATCAGCTCGTGGTGAACTCTCATCAAGACATAATATGAGGAATAATTCTTTTTTATTAAGTTTAAAAGGGTGCGTTTGTGTGATATCCCTTACGCCATATTTTTTTATAAAGATATAAAAACTCTCATAAACAGCTTCCTTTTAAAAATTTTGAAATAAAGTCTAAAAAATATTATATTTATTAGAAGGACTGGACCACGTATGGCTAATTTGGGTTTAATTAAGCACTCAAAACCTACTTATATATATATATATATATATAATTAATTAATTAATAAGTTTGGCACACTTGGTCAACTTTTGGCATGTCATGAATGGCAATTGCTAAAAAGTCTACGAAAAAGAATAAACAGAATAAGATGAATAAATGCGAAGAAGAAGAAGGAGAAGAAGAAGAAAACGACACTTTTCTCTCTATCATTGGTTGTGCAGTCGTGTTTTTACATGCAGACAGTTGAGAAGAACGAAAAGCAAATAAGACAATCAATCAATCATGAGGTTGGTTGAAGTTACGAGGCCTTTCTCTAGTCCATAAAGAAAAGGCAAAAACTAAAGAATCATAATTTCTACAAAACCAACATTTTCATGAGTTCCAATGCACAACCTCATAACCTCTGTTGCAAGCCACTTCATCCAACAGGGTACAAAACATATCACTCCTCATGCCATTGCTACTCTACCAACAGCAGTCGCACACAACAAATTTTACTCGAGCCATTTCATCCAACAGTTAGTTTGTAGGCAGAAACCAAACATGAGATTATAAATGCTACAAAACATAGGAGATAAAGGACACAGATCTTACCAACTATTTGTTCAAGATGAAGTACATACAAAACATCATTTGATATGGAAATGAGAAAAGATCAAGATTCGCATGTTCTTTCCAGCTCACTTAGTGTTACGGTCCTACATTTTTTACCGTGCGGTGTTGTGATCTTGACACGCTCACAACTAGCCTTGAGAGGAATTAAGCCCCATATATATTTTTCGCCCCGGCTTTGTAGCTTCGTCGGACCTTAGGCGAGGTTTTTCTTCGCCAATCTAACATCGTTTGTGCGGAATCCAAGCTTGTTATACCACACACGTCGCCTGCATGTGCATGTTCAATCGTCTGCGACACATCCGACTTGCTTCTACGTTAGGCCAATTCATTCGGCTCAACCTTGGCTCTGCTCGGGCCAAGGTCTCTCAATACAACATCGCATCTCATCTTGCCATCTCGATCCCCATTGACAGGGTCCATATGTCTTGACGCCATCCCGAGTCTCGGGATGTCGTCGACCATCATAACTCGCTCGGTCATGCCATCGAGAATGGGCCCGCGTGTTGGTCATCTCATCGGAACTTCCCGAACATCCATCCATCTGGATTCTATCGAGGCATAGGCCCTCCCGTGCCCATGTCGAGTCATTTACGGATACCGTACTGGACATCGGGTGTATGTAGCAACCTCCAACACACAGGCTAGGGCGCAATACCGGCACACCTATGCCGTCCGGTTCTGTCCTTCAAAAATCCATTTCAAAGGAAGTCGCCCGAGACACTCGTCTCGGCACCCTCGCCCACACTGCGACACACGCATGTGCCATAGGGTAGCTCACTTAGGCCACAGGATCCAGGGGTGGTGGAGAGCTAACACGATGTATCCCCTATAGTACATTTTGAGTCTCGTTCTTCCAGGAGTAGACATGATTTGGTGAACGGTCATACGGTGTCATGCATTGTCTGTCCGGTGTCCAATTGACACCAAACTTGGCGAGCATTCATATTTCATATGGACGAACTTAACTCCCGAACCACATGCCCAAATTTCTTCCGAAACCCCGACTTTTGAGGTTAAGGCCTGGGGCTCTGCCCGGCCATTCAACAAGCCTATCTTTGTCCTTCATGTCTATTATGATGTCTCTGTCTTGTATGTCTCAAGTTGTCTACAATGCCCACTTTGCATGGTGGTGTGTTAGATGATGCATCGTCCTCTTCTATCGTACTCTTTTATATTGGCCTGCACGTGGTTGGGTGGGCGTCTCTTGAGAGACGCTACTTTGTTTGTCATGGCGTGAGGGTAACAACCTACTCTCTCCCTAGTCGAGGAAGAATTGAATGAGTGAGTATGAATAAAGCAGAAAACGCCATAAATGGCTATGAGCCAAATATTATATTCTCACGCTTGACTGACGTGGCTAATACAGCTTGATAAATAAGGTATAATTTTTATTATTGTTAAAATAAATTAAAATTATCACATTTATTTATTTTTAATTAATCAAATGAAAATTAACTAGAAAATATGAAGGGGTAAAGATATCAAATATTGAAAATTTTAGGTAAACTGTAATTAAAAATATTTTTAATTAATTTATTACTATTTTTTATAATATTATTTAATATATATTAAAAATAACCATTTAAAATAAAATTAGGTCACTCAAAAAATCTTACGTGGAGATTGGCTAATTTGTATTTGTTTGTCCATATATTTTATTACAACCAAATAATTAATAAATTATTTTTTATTAAATTATATGTTTTTTTAAATAATGAAATATTAAATAAATATATTTTTTTATAATTAAAATAAAAGTGACTGTAAAAAAATTTGAAAGATAAGTATACAAAAAGATAAGGATAGAAAGTAATTAATAAAAAGGTAGTTGACCTACCCAATAACCAGATTTTTTATTACTATTATTTTTTTTTAGTAAAATTCTCTTATATTTTTATTTTGTAGGTAAAATTCTGTTATTTATATTAAATTAATAAAAATATTTCCAAAATATATATATATATAAAGAGATGTTACAACGTTAGATAATTTATGAGATATCTATAGACAGCTTTCGTCTATATTAAATATCGCGGAATACACACTAGATACATCAAATTTGTTTCTTTTGACAGTTTGTTTCTCTCAGAAAATAGAAAAAATAATCACAGTTTGTGTTTTTTCACGGTTTGTTTCTCTTTGGACACACAATAGAAATTAAATAGAAAAAATAATTGATCGATTCTGTTTTCGTTTTATAAAATTAGAATTTGCAAGTTAGAAGCATTATCAATTCTCATTTTATAAAATTAGAATTTGCAAGTTAGAAGCATTATCAACAGCCTCTTACCGATGTAACTAGCATCAGACTTCTAGCTTTCATCCTTGATGGTGATTAGACTTTCTTCCTCTAATTCTTATCTGTTTCAGGGTATTGACACGTTTGAAATTGATTTGAATATATTGCATCCTATTTTGACTGAATGTGGTGTTGTGAAATTGGAGCTGGAGCTTATTCTTATTCAATTTGCCAACGATATTAACTCAGAAGCTGATGTTCAGGTAACAGCTCATCTCTAATATATAAAGTTAACCATTTCGATGATTAATTTTCATGACAACCCAACCCGAAAATAGAGGGTTGGGTTGTTAAAAATTTTGGGTTGGGTTGGGTTACCAATCCAACCAATCCGAACTTTTGGGTTGGGTAAAAAAAAATCTCCAACTCGATCCAACCCGGACCATGTACACCCCTAATGAAGACCACTAATATCTCCATCAAACTTCAATATGGATAATGGATCGATTATTTAATCCCGGGGTAAGAGAATAGTATTGTTCCGATTTCCTCACTGTCATCTTACGGTATGCCGATTGAGCTTCCTCGGTATCGACGCCACTTTGATTTGTCGGATTGTTGAAGCCACTTCCATGGCTTCGGCTTCGCTTCTTACTCCTCCGCCGGTGCCGGTGGAGCTTTACGTCACCAATAGAGAAAAGTTGCTTAAGTCCTTACGTCAATACCTTGCCGATTCCGCTCGTCCTCTCAAAGGCATTGTGTTGCTTCAGGTAATCTTATCTGCAATTCACAACACGATGCCCTAATTTTGTGTTTGTAACATTCCGTAGTTTTTTTTCCTTATTTCATTTCCTTGATTGTGACGATTTGTTAGGGAGGCGATGAGCGAACGCGCTACGATACGGACCATCTCGAACTCTTCAGGTACTTGATGATGAAAGTCTTAAGTTTCTGATATTCGACGTAAGCACAGTTCAGTTTTTTGATATTGCAATGTATCTCAAATTATGTCCTAACCTCTGATATTCTATCCGTCGCGGCGTCGCAAATAGTCTAGAGCCACACTTGTTTTAGGACTTAGATAATTTTCTCGTAGTTATTGAATTGTGTGCCGCGCCACTTACAGATGATTATAGACATTAAATTGTTAACACTTATATTACGTCGCCGTCCTGAATGATAAAACTTATCTGAGTGTTACTCGAAGCTCAATATGCTTGCAAATTCCTTTTGCTTTTCAGTATAGTCATCGCGAGACACGTTTGATCCTTTTGGTTGGTTTAATTTGCAGGCAAGAGAGTTATTTTGCTTATCTGTTTGGAGTGATAGAGCCTGGATTCTATGGCGCTATTGTAAGCCAATTACTCCCTTGAACGTTTTAATGTTAATTGTTTAATATTGATACTAATCTTTATGTTGGAGTTTGTACATTTTTACTTGATACTTGCAGTGTGTTAAATGTAATTATTTGATTAAATTGTTTTATTTTGCAAAATTTTCACACAATAGTTGTTTCATTACTATGTAGTTGGGCGTGTAGCTGTTTTGACACATGTACTCAATGAAAATGAAGTCATTCCTTATACGTCTATTTCAACTGTACCACATATCCACGTTATTGTCTTGTAACACAAAATTTGTATAGGACATTGCCAGTGGAAAGTCAATTCTGTTCGCTCCAAAGCTGCCTTCTGATTATGCTGTATGGTCGGGAGAAATAAAGCCTTTGTCATATTTCAAGGTGGTGTGTGATAACCTGCACTTGGTGCATTACGCCTTGTCTTATTAGCTGATTGTACTGAATATGTTTTATAGGAAAAATATGAGGTCAGTATGGCATACTATACAGATGAAATCGCAGCTGTTTTGCACGAACAATACCAGGAGTTGGAGAAACCTTTACTATTTCTCTTACGTGGGTTGAATACTGACAGCAACAATTTTTCAGTACCCGCAAATTTTGAGGTTCAGTTCCCACCTTTATGCTTTATCCTACATATTTGTTGAAATTGTAAAGAAAGCTATTTGGTTTCGTTGGGGTTTATCATTGAGGAATTACTGCATTTGCCATATCTCGATTTTGGAATGGTCCACGAGTTTTCCGAAGTTCAAGGCCATTAGTTTTCCAAGGCTCATTAATTATGCTTCTATTTTGTGTTATACTTTTGGAGAATAGATGTCTTGGACTCTGTTTTCTACTTTCTATTTACCATTTCTGGAGCTGTTACTTATACTGTGCGAATTTTTGCAAAAGAAAATATTTCTTTTGGATTCCTGATCATTTATTTCAATTTTAGAAAATAGTTGAGAAATTGTTGTATTTTTCATTTTTAGCTCATAGATTTCTGATTAAATATCACGGAGTACAAAGGTGCATAATAGTATTTAAGGGGCTCATCTAAAAGGTGTCTTTCAATTTTGAAATAATAGATTACAAGACACAGCATTGTTTCTCTCTTTGGACAGAAAATAGAAAAAATAATTGCATGATTCTGTTTTCATTTTATAAAATTAGAATTTGGAAGTTAGAAGCATTATCAATGGGCCCCTTACTGTTGTAACTAGCATCAGACTTCTAGCTAGCTTTGATCTTTGATCATGTTTAGACTTTCTTCATCTAATTCTTATCTGTTTCAGGGTATTGACACGTTTGAAATTGATTTGAATATCTTGCATCCTATTTTGACTGAATGTCGTGTTGTGAAATCGGAGCTGGAGCTTGCTCTTATTCAATTTGCCAACGATATTAGCTCAGAAGCTCATGTTCAGGTAACAGCTCATCTCTAATATATAAAGTTAACCATTTTGATGATTAATTCTCATGACACGTGTATTTGCATTGAAGTGCTCAGCTTATGCTTTTATTTTTAATATTTATATTTACGAGAACAAGTGGAAGTTCTGAGAGGTTGGTTGATAACGTGAAAGATTAAGCATGCTTTTGTTTCAGGTTATGAAAAATATCAAGGCGGGCATGAAAGAATATCAATTGGAAAGCTTATTTCTTCACCATACTTACATGTATGGTGGATGTAGGCACTGCTCATACACTTGTATATGTGCCACTGGAGAAAATAGGCAAGTCTGCAAACAACTACCTGTTTTTTCAAACTGGATGCCGTAGGATCATTTAAGCTTTTAGTTCTTTACTTGATGTTGGTTGAATGACTTTGTTAATGGACCTATTTATTTACTCTTTGGGGGAGGGGAAGCCAGCGGCTGTTCTGGACTGTGGATGGATGAAGTCATTTGAATTGTTTATTTTTTAGAACTATATTTTTATGTTGGTGAGATTGATGTTAACGTATGGATGGTATTCTATGTTGCAGTGCCGTTCTTCACTATGGACATGCAGCAGCTCCAAATGACAGAGTATGTTGAATTAAAATAATTTTATCCTTTGATGTTAACATTCTGTTTATGTCCAAGTAGAGTATAGTAATCCTTAATTTCTCATTGTATCTTTTGTGAAGCATTCCAAACAAAAATTTTATTTATTCTAATGCAGACGTTGGAAGATGGTGATATGGCTTTGTTTGATATGGGAGCAGAATACCAGTTTTATGCATCTGACATTACTTGTTCATTCCCAGTGGGTGACATTTATTCTATGCTGTTTCATTTTAAGTGAAGTTAATATTATTCTTCACTGTACACTTTTAGGAATCAATGTCTAAGAAATTATATTAAATTATGTGATTTGAAATTCTTTGGTTTGATATCTTGTGAAATCCAACCACTTTAGTTTGGGACTTTTCAAAAGTCGAAGGAAAATTTGAAACAGGTTTTCAGTTATTTTATTTTAATGGATAACATATAAATGAATTCATTAGGATTTAAAATCACCTGGAAAAATTAGGCAACCACTTTTCAAAGTAAAGCATTTTATTGCGCCTCCAAGTAAAACTTTCTTTAATCTATCATTTAGTTTATATCAATCCTTTTGAATTTCCATAACATATGTTCATCCTTGTCGCAGGTGAATGGTAAATTTACAAATGATCAATCGCTGATATATAACGTAAGTTCCTCTTGAAATGCAGTCCACTACTTTTCTGCTATTCCCTTGGCACAAGGATAGGTTACCTCTTTTTTCTTTTTCCTATTTCTCTTAGACATGGGGTTGTCTATTTGTTTCCCTGTGTTGCAGGCTGTCCTCAAGGCTCACGATGCTGTTATATCGGTTATGAAACCGGGAATAAACTGGGTTGAAATGCACAAGTAGGCTTTTTATTGATATCCCTGCTCTGATTTTCTTTTGAGCGTACAAAATAGTTTGAGGTGTAACCGTGGATGTTACATGCAATTCATTTACATCAGGTGGTGAAGAAAAGGTCTAAATGATTGTTTTCTTACTGAGAAATTGAGATACATAAATCTGCTTGTATAATCTACACATGGTAAAGGTTAAAATTCCCCTGTAATTAAACTTTTGTCGCCAGTTAGCTTATAAATGCGACAAAATCTGTCATTTGGAATAGTTATACTTTGTTTGACCACTTTCCTCTTCTTTTATGCCATCTCTAGCCTGACTGTTTCATTCATTAGATTAGATACATACGTTAGTTGCTGGGTTGACCTGGTTGTCATTATGACGTGTGATGAAGTTAAAGTGACTTTGGGGAATGGGTTCCTATGGTGGCTACTTAAGATAGTAGAAGACTTAGAGATTTTTTTTACGACTAAATCTTGTAACGTCCAGTGATTGTTTCATGAGATTAGTTGTGGTGCTCGTAAATGAACATGCATGGATATTTTTAAAAAAGAATGTTGCATTTTAAATGCTGTTTTACTTTCCTGCGTATGTGTTTTTGTTAGCATGTCATCTAATTGACATTGTTTCTAACATTTAACTGTTATTGTCTCAATATTTTTATTTATGGCTTGTACATCTTGTCAATGTTGGTCAAATGCTTTCTTATTTACATTCTTTTCATATACCAGATTAGCTGAGAAGACTATTCTTGAGTCATTGACCGAGGGTTCTGTACTTGTTGGGTACATTCTCCTCCTTACCCCACCCCAAACCTATATATATATATTTTATTCTCTTGCAGTCTGCTTTCTATTTGAATAAGGAGAAGTTGTTATTTTATTGTAGAGATGTGAAGGACATGATAGCTGAGCATCTTGGGGCTGTATTCATGCCACATGGTTTGGGACATTTCCTTGGTATCGATACTCACGATCCTGGAGGTTACTTGCAGGTTCCAGTGGATGATTATTTGCTTTATGTTATTTATCTCTACTTCACATTTGTGCATACGACAAAACAATTACAAACTTAGGAAAAATAAAATGACAAATGGGTTAAAAGGCGAACATATAGAATAGGAAGAACAAAAGTTCTATTGGCTTGCAAGCAAAATATTCTTTTTCAATTCGTAACATTTGGCATGCTTTTACAGGGTTTGGAGAGGCCTGAAGAACCAGGGCTAAATGCTTTACGTACAGTCCGTGATCTTAAAGAAGGAATGGTTAGTTATAGCCATAGCTTTTGGTTCTTCCTTACTAGTCGCAAGTCGCCATAACAAATTGTTTGCTAGATTACCTAGTGGTGTCAGTGTTTTATAGGGTGAGGTGCAATTATCCTCTGGAGCTAAGCAAGGCTTACAAAAATATTATCTAATATTAATAGAAATGATTTAATATAAGAAAACATGGTATTTGGAAATTGGAAGTATGGAAAATTAAAGAAATTAGGGCTTTATTTAAGAGACAGGTTAAAGAAAGAGGCACCCCAGCCTAAAATTAAAGAAATTGTGGCCCCTTTTCTCCCTTTGTCCTGTTCTTGGGTTTTTGCGAGAGGGAAAAAATGGACAGTGCAGAAAAGTGCAAGCTGCACGCAACAGCGATCCGATCGTTTAGGTGTGGTTTTGAAACTATTGTTTCATTTCTGGCTAAGGTTACAGTACATGTGTTGTTTTCTAAGCTTTTCTGGTTATAGGAGTGGGAGAGGAAATTATCAATATTTTTTCATTATATTACTTAATTCAATACTCGTCTTGGTTCCTTATCTTTATGTTTACTTTCCTCGTTTTCGTTCCTTGTTTATTTTCAATCATGCAAGTTGGTGCTGGAATCAAGAACCCAGTGTGAATAGAACATTTGTGATGGAAGATGTAACATCATTACAATATCCAGTCTCAAAGTGTTATGTTTGCTATAATGCATTTTAGGAATGAAAACAATACAAAGTTTAATTTTCTTGCTAATTTGCAGGTCATTACTGTGGAGCCCGGATGCTACTTCATTGATGCATTACTAGACCCGGCCCTGGAGAATAGCAAAACTTCCAAGTTTTTTAATGTCAAAGCACTGAACAGATTTAGAGGCTTTGGTGGTGTTCGAATTGAAAGTGATGTGGTACACTACACATTCCCTTCCAAACTTATGCTTATTACAACTTGACATATGACCATATGTTGTTCCTCTATTAACAAATTCCGGCAATCTTATGGTCATAGCCACCGGCTGAAACTGTTCATATTGAGTCAGTTCCGTTAGTTTGAACTATAATGATCGTTGGCTCAATTTTCTTGTGTAAAATAAAAAAGGAACCACAATAATGGTTGAAGAGACCAACATCGCTACTTTAGTAGATAATTGAGGACGTGTTAGGATTGGTTTTGGATATTAATTTTTTCATTTAGAAAAACCAATACAGAGCAATATGTTGGTTAGTTTCAATTTTAATTTAACCATAGAATACATATTTGACGTCTTCTGTTTGGCTTTTGCAGCTCGTCACTGCCAATGGCTGCAGGAACATGTCAAATTGTCCTCGAGAAACATCGGAAATAGAGGCAGTTATGGCCGGAGGCCCATGGCCAATTGTCAAAAAATCTGCCGCCGCCAAGTAGGGTAGTCGTCAGTCGTTATAGTAAATAAAAGGTGCTGCGCCGGAAATGGCATTCGAGTGGTGTTCTTGAGTTGCCTGCGCTGCGTCCAGTACTCGACTGGCATCAGGTGCTCCTGCATCCCCCGTTTTACCCCCCTTATGATCTAAACTAAACTCTCTGACCTGAATTCAGTTCTTAAAAAAAAAAAGTTATTTATCTCCAATAATATTATATCTAGAATAAATTCTGGCTATTTCCCAATGTGGAAAATAATAGGTTTGTCATAATGCTAGGTGAAATGTCTAATGTAGAGTATATTTCAATTTTAATTATTCGGTAACGTTTTTAGTTTCTGAAGATTATAAGTTAATTCTTGAGATTTAATTATCGATGAACTATCCCACCCATGGTAGTCTCTTATTTCTAAAATTATTGATTTCCCCCTTAATTTCCTTTAGTAACCTTAAAACAAATTA
This sequence comes from Cucurbita pepo subsp. pepo, assembly GCF_002806865.2. Classification (NCBI taxonomy): domain Eukaryota; kingdom Viridiplantae; phylum Streptophyta; class Magnoliopsida; order Cucurbitales; family Cucurbitaceae; genus Cucurbita; species Cucurbita pepo. The sequence goes on along the minus strand of NC_036641.1, from coordinate 9,391,108 downwards.
CTTCAGTAATTAGTTATGCAAGTTTTAATTTATAAATGTTTATTGGCCCATATATCTTCCCTAACAACTTCGAACATATGATTTAAGTTATATTCAAAATTTAAAAACTAAAAGAAAAACAAGTATTTAAAAATCTTTTAAAATGTATTATTGATTTAGATATTATTATAAAGTTTAGAGGAAATGGAGAAAAATCAAGAAAAAATCAGCATAATTTTTGTCTACTCAATTAATGAAAAATGAACGTAAGACTCCAACTATTGTCCATGTGATCTCCAACTCTAACTAACTGTCCATGTACGATCCCTACTAGACCTGACCAATTACTCCTATCAGTGGTATATTTTGGTCCTAAAAGTGAGCCACCGTGGTTTAGGTACAAGATATTATCATTACGGCCTGAACAATTAGACGAGCCACCGTGGTTCAGGTATGAGATACTATCATTACGGCCTAATCATACAGTCCATGTACGATCCAACTGCTCATATCAATGGTATATTTTGGCCATTTTCTCCATTACTTAGAAAAAGTGAGCCACCGTGGTTCAGGTACAAGATTCTATGATTACGGTCTAGACAATTATACATCCAATCCTTTATCATACAGAGAACACATACCAATTGTTGTTAAAGAACCTACACGTGGCAGACTCTTATTGAGTTATCAAGCAAACTATTTTTAATTAAAAAAATTAAAACTTAAAATTTAACACTATGACAGCTTACCCAATTTAATTATGGTCCAGGTGGCATCTATTTTAGATCAACCTATTAAAGAACCATAGAAAAAAACCAATTAAAGGAACAAAATTTAATTTAAGCTAATTAAATCATAACAAAGCCTATTTTATTTTTTAAAAAATAATTTATGACACGAGTATTATATTTAAAATAAATAAATTAATTAATTAAAAAAGAAATAAACTCATGAACGTGGAACACAACTAGTCCGCTGCTTTAAAAGCACTTCAAAAACTCTCTCGTAGCCGCGCAGTTGAGTTCTACGGCGAAACACTGCTCTACACTAAAACCCCACCCGAAAGCCCTAATCTATTCGTTTACTTTGCAACCAATCCATCATGGGTCGCCGGAAAAATGGTGATCACAGCTCATCCACCCTCAATGGCCTGCCTCAGCCCCAGGGCTCCAAGATTCGCTTCGAAGACGACGACGAAGCTCTGATTGAAGAAACCACTGAGAGCTCCAACATCGACGAGTCCATGTGTGAAGCCGACGACTCCAACAGAGTCATTGAAGACTCCGCGTGTGAGCCTGCCCAGTCCTTGGATGACAAAGATGATAAAACCAGCGCTGATTATTACTTCGATTCCTACTCTCACTTCGGTAATGGTTTTTCCTATCGGTTTGCTGATGTGTGGATGTTTTCTTCTTCCTTATTTCGAATATATCATCTAGTTTGATTCACCGTCGGTTCTAGGTTCTATCATTACTGCATTTTGGAATATAGTCTAGGGACAAGCCCTTAAACCTGCACTTCCTTTTAGTAATTGATTTACTTGAATTGCCATTTAGGTTTAACATCTCAAAGTTCCTTTGTTACTCTCCTGGGTTAAAAAAATATAGATTGTCCTTGGACGACATATGTTGAACGCTCCTTGCTGTTTAGTACGGGAAAAGTCTGCGTGAATGTGTTTATTATTATGCTGTGTTTTCGTTCATCCATTTATTGTTTTTGGGAATGTCCGTGACTTCTGGTTCACAATTTGTTATTCATCTTCAATTAAGATCCTGAAAGTGAAACTAATTACTTTTTTTTTTGTAATTTGTTCGTTTTACTTGTGCAGGCATTCACGAAGTAAGTTTCCGACATGGATGCAAGCCGAAAGAGTTATTTTTCATATTGTATCTTACAGAAATTTAGCATGGCTATTTTTCTTGTTGCAGGAAATGCTGAAGGATTCAGTTAGAACTAAGACGTATCAAAATGTAATTTATCAAAATAAGTTTTTATTCAAAGATAAAGTTGTCCTTGACGTGGGAGCAGGGACTGGCATTTTGTCCCTATTTTGTGCCAAAGCTGGAGCAGCACATGTTTATGCTGTAAGTTTGGTGGTTCTTGTAATATGGCAATGTGCCTTCTTTTTTCCCCTTTGTTTGGTTTATTCTTTTAGTTTTTGCTTCTAAGGAAGTGTTCGTTTACAGGTCGAGTGCTCCCATATGGCTGATATGGCAAAAGAAATTGTTGAAGCCAATGGATTTTCTAATGGTATCTTTCTTATATCTCTTGTTCCTCTTGTACCCAATTGTTGTAATTTCATAGATTTGTATTCTCTCAGTTATTTTCTTTTCTTCTATAGCAGNCTTCCATACTCGGAATTCGAAAATGTACGTGCCACCTTTGTTCTTCTTCTCCATCAACTTTTTTTTGTTTGTTTGGCAGTTATAACCGTTCTGAAAGGGAAGATTGAAGAAATTGAGCTTCCTGTTGCTAGAGTAGACATAATTATTTCAGAATGGATGGGATACTTTTTGTTGTTCGAGAATATGTTAAATACAGTCCTATATGCTCGTGATAAGTGGCTTGTAAGTGTTCTGTGTATTTGCTGAGATTTTAGCACAAGTAATCTGTTTGAAGAGTGTTCTGTGTATTTGCTTCTGTATTCTTGCGATGATTTAATGTCACTCATTCATTCTCTAATCCAAGGCTCAATAACTTAATGGGGCAAGCCAAATGTGGGAATTTCAGCTGGTCCCTTATATTCACATATGCTATTTTGTTTCCGTCATGCAGGTTAATGATGGTCTTGTACTACCAGACAAAGCTTCTCTGTATCTAACAGCCATTGAGGATGCAGACTACAAAGAAGACAAGATTGAGTGTGAGTTAATTAACATGTGGCCCTTCTAGTATAGCTCCTTGAGATGTTCTATTTAGCACATCCACGTACAATCTTGGTTGCTAGAAATGTTATTTGAATCGTTCAGCTATATATGTTGCAATCTTTTCTGACATTGTTTCCTTGTTCGTCTACATGCTAAAATAGTTTGGAATAGTGTATATGGGTTTGACATGAGCTGCATCAAAAGGCAAGCCTTGGTGGAGCCTCTGGTGGACACTGTTGACCAGAATCAAATTGTTACAAACTGTCAGCTACTTAAGGTGATAACGAAACACTTTCACTGAAAACTGAGTTAATTTGACACTTGAATACATCATGCTTGCCATAGTTTCATGGTCAAATAATGAAGTTCAATATTTATGTCGAACATGAGTGTTTCTTGCTTGTTGTATCACATCTCAAAGTTTTGACTTTTAGAAGCTTCCATCAGTCATCTAATTTTTTGAATCTCCTCCAATGCTATTTCTATCTTTATCGCCTTGAAAATCTTCGACGACTGTAATCTCGTCCTAGTTTTGAATGTTTGGTGTTCTAGTCTCATGAACTTCGATTATAGATTACATTTTTTTGGATTCTATTTTCCATGGTCTAAAAAGAGAGTATTTTACACTTGGGTTTTAGTGATCCTTCTCTTATACCTGTTGTTTTCATTATGGATGATATGTTTTGGTTGGTCTCACTCAGACAATGGATATATCCAAAATGGCGCCAGGCGATGCTTCCTTTACTGCTCCATTCAAGCTCATAGCAGAACGTGATGATTACATTCATGCTCTTGTTGCCTACTTTGATGTATCTTTTACCAAGTGCCATAAGTTGACTGGATTCTCCACTGGTAAATTTCTACTGGGATGAAACAAGTATTTTTAGGCTATTGTAATTCATGACTTCTATTTTGTTTTAGAATTGATAGAATCTTCTGCAATATTATGTCACAGGGCCGAGATCAAGAGCTACACATTGGAAGCAAACAGTTCTATACTTGGAAGATGTTCTCACCATTTGTGAGGGAGAGGCTATCACTGGTAGCTTGAATGTTGCTCCAAACAAGAAGAATGCTCGCGATATTGATATCGTGCTGAAATATTCGTTCAATGGACGTCGATGCACGATCTCGAAGACTCAACATTACAAGATGCGTTGATTCAACAATAGTGCAACAACACTGGCTTGTTTTCGATCACAATTTATGTATTCGTGTGTTGCTACATCTTCTTTAAGGAATTAATTAGGTTTGACAATTATACCTTATTGATATGCTTGTATTCATTTATCCATCTGGATGCTTTAAATACAATTTATAGTTCCTCTTCTGCCAAACAGAGCAATTGGAGAATGTACCCCTCAATTCCTGACAACTTTTGCAATTTATAATGTAAGTTGTAAAAAAACAAAAAAACATTTCCAAATCCAAGGCTTTAGTCTTCCTGAAGAGTACTACAAAATTTCAAACATTGATTGATTCGAACAAGAACTCTTCTGTATTTGCTATCAGTTTCACTAGCTAACTTCCTAATGGGGCGATGCAAACACAACGAATTTAACTTTAATGTTACTGAGAGACTTTACAGTTCTTGTTTGGCGGCGGGCTTTGAACTTTTGAAGCCTCTGGACTTCGCTCTCCACCATTGCCTTACTTTGTTAGACACTCTGTAAGCGTGCTTTTTTATTGCTTCCCCTGCCTTCGAAACGCCCTTCGTGATCCTGTTTTTCCAATCACTCTTCTTGCTCTCTTTCTCCCTCAAAACTTTGCCCTGCAAAAAGGTTTCCCAATAAGTTTATGCAAAACATTTATAATTAATTCCTGAAACTTCTGGCCATATAAAAGATGTTTTAAGTACCAAATTTGAAGGGAATTTATCATCTTCTTCCTCGTCTTCATCGTCGTCATCTTCGCCTCCGAAATTCTTCATATTCATTAGATCATCTCTTGAATACATTTTCATGCCGGGTGCTCCTGGCATTCCCTGGTTTAGGTGAAGAGCGTGGGTGAGGCTTAGAAATTGAGGAAGTGTTGACCAACAAGCACTAAAACAACGAACTAATTACCTCCATAGATCTCAACATCTTTTCCATCTCAGCTTCCTTTGCTGACTTGGCCACGAAGGGCTCGCCTGGAGTCCTGTCCTGAATCATAATACAGTACAAGGATCAACTATAGAAGACTGAATCTCAATAAACTAAAATGTCAAAGACTGAAAACCACATTTTAACTTGGGTGTTAACTTAACAATTTTCATCACTCCTCTGTTTTTAACCAAAACTAATAACATGATCATTAAATGAACCAAAGCATCATTAAAATTATTCACCATCTGGGATTTCATAATGTCAATCTCTAACGAATAACCAATGCATACAGACCATTCGAATTTAACTAAAACATATAATTAGAGGGCAAGTTAGTCCCAATAGGTACCAGAACCCAGAATTTTAATGACAATGACAATTAGCTCACACCAAAAAACGATGGATAAAATCTCATCAATCAGTTAAACCGGCATGTGATTAGTTGCTACCTTAGGAACTGGAGGCGGCTTAGTACTGCATGATTGAGTGAGGTCCTTGCACAGATAGTTAATCAACGATTCAATGTTTGGTTTGGAGCTATACAAGTATTCAGCAACATCAGTATCAGAATATCCCATGACCTGTGAAGGCAACAGAACAAATTGAAGAAATTGCTATATTTTCTTTCTGGTAAACCCACGATGGGGAATCTATTCTATCACAAAGTCAAAGCAATTCTAGCAAAACTCACCACTTCAGATTCAGTAAACTCCTCCTGGCTATTCTTTTAAAAAAAAAAATTCCTTCTAGTTCATCTTTTACTTGATTTATTTGTATTGGTCTGTGTATATTGCATTTACCTAATCAGTGGACCTCATTAAGATTTGTAATCTACTAAAAACAAACTACTTAAGGAAGTAAGAACACTATTCCTACTAGTTTATGTCGAGGTTTTTTCATAAAAACATCAATAATATATGAATACAATGAGATTCTCATTTCTTATCTCCCCAGATTCTGAAGCTGTACTAATTTTTTGTTCTGTCAGCTAATAAGGGTTAATAAACATCATACTCAAGGCCAAAACAATACATACCTCTTGACATGCACGCTCAATAGTCTTGCACTCTGAATTGCATTGTCCTTCGGTGTTCTGCTCCACTAGCTAAGAAGACATAGTTCTTCAATGAGTTATGGCTTACAGGTGAAGTTTATAAAGTAATAAAAACAATATAACTCGGAAAGATTTATCATATTTTGAGTTGCTTGTCGGAAAAATACTAAAAGAAAAGGTATTTCCGTTCATATTTTGAGTATCATGATTGTAAACGGAAAATTTAGTTTTGATTCGTAGGACCGTTTCATTCATTTTCTAAGTTGAAAATGCCAATCCCGAACAGTGATAACAAGTCACCAAAGTTTTATACCTAAATTCATTAGATTGAAACAGCAAAATCTCATCTCAGTTCCACTTACCTCAAGCCTATCCCCTTGTTCAACAATGTCAATCTGCAAAATCCAATCAGCTTCTGCCTTCTTCAAATTACATACGTTCTCAGCTATTTCGATAATTTGATACTCGGAGATCTACATCAAGAACCCCAAAAGAAAGGGAAAACATTCAAATGCAGGAAAAAAAATGAATGGAGTTGATTATAATCTGAATCTCTAAATTAAAGAATCCAAAACCGATCCACGAAACATCAGCTATAAAGAATTACCTTCTTGGGAGCGATCTCAGCTCGTTTCTTCTCAACTTGGTGATACAACTGCACAGCAAGCTTCTCGCAGACCTGGCATTTGATGTACGGAACGTCCTCCCTCCTTGCAGCTGCTGATAGCTTCTTCGAACACTCAAACGTCGGAACCCAAGCAATGGCAAGAAGCACCAAAACAACACTCAGTAATCGATTCATCTTCTTCACGAAGCTCTCTGTTTAAGATTCAGAGAATTTGAATTGAGGATTCCAACAATGGTGGAAGAAGAGTTTTACGCTACAAGATTTTTCACCGAAATGGACGAAAATTGGAATCGGTTCTAATCAAAATCAAATCAATCAAACAAACGAAGAAAACAAAGGCGCTTCGGTCTTCAAGAGGCGAAACAAAACTAATAAATAAATAAATAAATAACATAGCTGACGTGTCTTGATCTAATTGGTTCCTCTGGTACATTTACGTAGGTCCATCGATTTCATCCAATAGGGTGCAAGAAAACACGTCTTTTTTTTAATTTTTTAATTTTCTATTTCTTATTAATCGAGTTTCGACTTTCGAGTATAAATTTGTATTTAAAACTGATTTTACTGTTAGTTTATTATTAATTTTTTTAATTAAAAATTTGTCTTTATTAATCATTCCTTACCTAAAGTTCGAAAATAAAATATGTTAAATTTTATTTTTTATGAAATATATTTTTTTATTATTATTTAATCAATTTTGATAAAATTTAACCTCAAATTTAGAAATTAATCTTAAATCTAAAATGAATCCTTTTTACTATTAGTGGAAAAAGCACACAACCACTTAGATAGTATATAACTCGGCCTCAAGAAATGACGATTAATCGCATCTTTAATAGTACATTATGAGGCGTTTTAGATCTATTAGACATAGATATGATTCTGCCGAAACGTCATACACTAAAAAAATACAATAAATAAACTATACATCATGAAAGCGGTAAAGGAATACAACACAAAAGGTTTTGGTATGTAACATATATGAGATCATGGGCAACACATATTGTACAAGCATTACCGTGACATACTTGTTCACTAATTATGATAGTTTTTTTTTTTTCGCTATATATTCCAATAATAATAATAACAACAATAATAATAATAATAAATTTTGCAAGTTCAAATATATATATATATATTCGGGTAAACATTTGAGCTTCTCAAGCAAGGGAGCGAGTAAGTTTATTATTATTATTATTATTATTACTATTTTATGCAAAGAAACGATGAAAAATACTATATTTACTGTTTGAGGGGGAAATAAATCATTTTTTATAAAGGTGTGAAAATCTGTCCCTAATAGGTGCGTTAAAACAGTGAGGTTGACTGTGATACATAACAGGTCAAAGTGGACAATATTTACTCGCGGTGGGTTCAAAATGTTACAAATGGTATCAAAGTGAGTCAGCGAACAATGTACAACAGGTCGATTTGATTGAATTTAAAAAAAAAAAAATGATTGAATGTATGGGGTGTTGGTGAATGAATGTGAGGGAACCACTCACAAATTGCCAAATGTAAGTGAAGTTGATATTAAAATATGATTAAAATGGGCATGATTAATAATTGAGTCGGATCAAAGGCAAGCAATATCATTTTTTTTTTTTAATAAAAGAAAATTTTAAAGGACTTCTTTTGTACACGTACTCGAACCTATTTGTCAGGGGTATGGGCCACGTGGATCCCATAAAAAGAGTATCCAATGACAGGTGTATGCATCAGTATGACACTAATCAGCTTTTGGTCAAACTCAATGTAATAGGGCCCATTTAAAATCATCATTTCTTTTATTTTTTTGTTAAATTATATTTTTATTGTTGAAATTCCAAAATTATTTAATAAATATGTTTGCCATGTCCTTCTCGATTCCATTATGACACTTATCTATTTCAATCCTCGCTTGGCCGGTTGAGCGCCATTTCCATCTCGCCACCTTGTTTTATTTGTGCGTGAGAGTCATAATCTACTTTTTTCGCAGTATGGTTGCAATATTCTCTTCCATTTTAACTAGTCATCGTCATTGATGACTTTTTCAAGGGCACAATCTCATTGTCGATTGTGACACCATGCATGCTCTCGACCCATAGAATCTTCACCCCTTCCTCACCCTCAATAAGGTTAGCCTTCATAGGGAGCAGGTCAATGATTTCATTACACTACAACTTGAAGATTCAAAACGTTAGTAAACACAACTGTTTTTTTCTTTTAGTTTAAATATTTAACTAAACACGATTCTTATGATCACAAATCATAATCGTAATCATGTATATGATAAAATTAATTTAAACTAAAATATAAAAATTCAAATATTAATTAAATAAATAAATAAAAAGGACCTTGACATTAAGAATGAGAAATAGAATTAGGCTCGAGAAGTGCAATAAACGTAGGTGAGATCAAAAGTTCAAGTAAAATTTAAAGTCCAATTTTGATTAATATTCACCTGCTTTAAATAGAATATAAGCTACCAACTAATACTTAAAAATAATAATAATAAACTAACTAAATCTTCCAATATTAACCATATATATTCTATAACTAATTATTATAATATATTATAATACTTAAAATAACGTCAACATATTCATAAAAATAAAATTTCGGTTTTCAAATATATCGTAGCAAAAAATAATATTAGCAAAGGAAGTGCCATTTCGGCGGCACTAAAACGGCGCCGTTTAGGGAAGTTCATGCACTTGTCCTTTTTCGGTTTTTAAAGGCTGAGCTGGCGGGACATTGACCACGGTTAACGGGTTAATATCATCAGTTGGTAGGGAGGGTCTCAGAGCGTCGGTGGAAATTAACCGCAGTTAAAAATTTCCAGTTAGACGAGAGAGAATAAAAATAAAAAGGAAAAAATGGAGAGAGAAAAAGAAAATAAAAATAAAAAAGATAAAAAAAAATAATGAGAGAAAGAGATTGTTAAAACAGACGGAGAGAAAAGAAAGAATCGCTTTGTATATAAGCCAACGAATCCAAAGCCTATAATTCTGGAAGAAGAGAGACGAGAGTAAAAGCGAGCGAGACAGAGACAGAGACAGAGACAGAGACACAGGAGGACCTCCGCGACCGACGGCGACCGGCTGTTTTGGTGGTAGCGCTATCGGACGGACACAGAGCTACGGCCATGGCAGATTCTAACGACTCTGTTTCCGTCGACATGGAGAAGATCTATCTCGGTGGAACGGTTTGTCTTAATTTCATTCGTTTCTTGCTTTTTTCCACCAGGGTTTGCCTTTAATGGCTTGGTTTATTGTGCAGTTCAATCGTTTTTTATTTCTCGGTTCTTTCTTTTTTGTCGATCGAGAGATTTCAGCNTGTCTCTTTAATTATTTGGTCCTTGTCTAGAGGTGAAAATTCCCCAGAAGGTTAAGTTTTTCGTTTGGTAGGTCCTCCACAAAAGATTTAACACTTTGAACCAAGTGTTGAGGAGGGTGCTTAACTTGATGGCTTAAAATCCCNTCAGCGGGGTTTTTTTTTTTTTTTTTTCTCTTCATGATTTGATGGCTTAAAATCCCGTTTTCTTTTGGCTGTGGGGCTGGGGGTTCTTATTATGGGTGAAGTGTCTTATGGCATTCTATAGCTTTGTTCGGATATGAATATAAAGGAGAAAATTATTTGGGGATTATTGCTTTCCCACTTTTCTTTTTTCCCGTTCCGATCTGGAGTTCATTTCCATGGCTCGTTTGACCGAGGATCTTCCATTCATTAGGAAGCTATTAACAATTAAGTCCAACACTTCTTCCTTAAATGAACGAACTAATTAATTAAGCTAGGCAATGGGTTAGGTTTTGAGGCTACTTTCTTGATTCAGGGATCGGTGTTTTTTCCTACTTGTTTACATGCTTGATGTGACAACGATGGGATTTGATGATTTCCTATTTCTAGCTTCTGGGTCCTTTTTGTTTCCTTCCAATTTTTTCCTTCTCTTTTTGGTTTTCATTATGTTCTATGTCGTTGTTATCTAGGCCTTGACATTTTTAAACCCTGTTATTCCTCCTATTCAATTTCTTTTACCTCTTTTGACAAAGGGTTTTCACCTGGTCAAGCTTTTATGAGGATTAAGACATCTTGTATCTTTAATTTGTGTTTTTTTCAAGGATTTTTTAGTTTTCCAGTTGGGGTTTTGGGAATTGTTTGTTTGAACTTTGCAATTATCAATGAGTTTGAAGATGGTATTGTTTTTGTTAGATATTTTTCCATTTGCTTTCTTGTAGTATTGGTTGCTTATCTTAGTACTTAACTTATCCCTTGAGGATATGATCGTTAATCGCTGGAAGCCCATTACTGAATGAACCAACGCCTTACCCACTTTTTTGCTTCTTATTCTTCTTTTTGTAATGAAACTTTATTTGTGTTGATAGATATGGTTGCTTATTTATCTTGGCTGTTGTCATAATTTTTGAGCTAATGATAATTCGAACGCAGAAATATACATTCGTTTTTTTTGCTCTACTTTTATAAAGTTGTACTAGATTGAAGGAACAAGTTAGCTTGGGCATCTTGAAAGGAAATGCACATGGGCTGTTCTTTTAGGATATAATAGGCTGGAAATGTTGGACTATTTGAACTTTTTTCCTTCCAAAAGGGCTTCCTTTTTGCTCTCCCATAGCTCGTACAGGAATAATATGTGATTGGGAGAGACAACTACAAGATGTTTCTTATTTATATTCTTTTTGATTTGAGTGTTTTGATTCCCCCCAATACTTTTCATATCATCTTGCTGATCAAATGCTACTCATGTTATTCACAGGAGCATCATATACGAACTGGCCAGGGTTCTGTGTCTGTTATAGTTTGCGGAGACCAAGACAAGCCGCCACTGATTACCTATCCAGATTTGGCTCTAAATCGTAAGTGTTTGGAGTTATCCGTTCTTCTTAGTCGTCATCTAAGATGCATTAATATGGATACTAGACACAAATCCTTTGACAGGTTAGTTTGTAAGTATCTAGGGCACGAACATGGCAAAGACACGTTTACTTAAATATACATTTAACATTTTTACACCAGAAGGAAATTCAAAGTCCATATGTTTATGTATTTATATGCTTAAAAATATGAATTTGATGTGTTTTTCCCTCAAAATACATCATTATATGTCTATTTAGTTTACTTAACAAATGTTCGAACTAGATTGACCATGTACAGCTAGTATGTAACTCAGTGTTCGATACGTGTCCAACAAGTGTAGGACTTGGACAAGTGAGCTAAACTAAAGTGTCTGTGTTTCTTACGCCATCTTCAAAATATGTGAAATAGCTTTTAAGTGGTTTCTTTTCACTGAGTTTTGCAGATATGTCGTGTTTTCAAGGATTATTCTTCTTCCCTGAAGCAGCTTCTTTGCTACTTCACAACTTTTGCATCTACCATATCAGTCCACCAGGACATGAGGTCTGTATTATTGTTGAGTAAATTTGTGTACGTGGATAACTGTATCTGCTTCTGAATACTATATTCACATAGCTTCCTTTTCGGAACTTTACCAAGAGTTCTTGCAGTTAGGAGCTGCTGAGATTTGTCAGGATAATCCTATGCCCTCTGCTGATGATTTAGCAGATCAAATCCTTGAGGTTCTCAACTATTTTGGGTAATTACAACGCATCCTCTCTCGACTCCTCTTTAGAATTTTGATATCAAAGCTTGTATAGTTGATTTTGAATTGGCTATTTCTATTACAGACTTGGTGCAGTGATGTGCATGGGGGTAACAGCAGGCGCTTACATTCTTACGCTTTTTGCTGTACGTTCATCTCATTGTGAAATTTATTGTGAAGCTCAATCAAAAGTTTTTTTTTGGTCTGACCAATTTATTATTTGACAGTTGAAATATAGAGAACGTGTTCTTGGTTTAATTCTTATATCCCCCTTATGCAAGGCACCGTCTTGGTCCGAGTGGTTCTATAATAAGGTAACCTTTTCAAGCCTTGTTATTCTTCATAGATAGAATTACATTCAAGCTTTGATGCATGTTAAATATCTTGTATCCGTTGTACTTGCAGGTAATGTCTAACTTGTTATACTTCTATGGCATGTGCGGGTTGTTGAAAGAGTGCTTGCTTCAGCGGTACTTCAGCAAGGTTATATGATTTCCATTCTTAGAGTTAATTCACTTTTCTGTGTTCACCTTTGATATTGTTGTGGGTGACTGGATTCATGAGATTGTGTTGTAACTTGCAACAGGAGGTCCGTGGTAGTGCCGAAGTTGCAGAGTCTGATATAGTTCAAGCTTGTAGAAAAGTATGTGCTAGTTTGTCTGTCGTGTATCCTTTTCCGTTTCTCGAACTTTTCTCGTTGTTGGTTCAAATTTTGGGTTGGTTTGATAAAGATGGTATATCTGTTCTGTCAGTTGTTAGATGAGAGACAGAGCAACAATGTTTTGAGGTTCCTCCAAGCAATTAATGGGTAAATTCTTTTCCCATCTCTACCATTCGTTCCGCTCATCCATGTATATGTCAATCTGCAACGCAACCTTTTTTTCCCTTTTGCAGAAGACCAGACATTACTGAAGGGTTGAAAAGGCTCCGGTGTCGCACTCTCATTTTCGTCGGGGATAGCTCGCCTTTCCATTCTGAAGCACTCCACATGATATCAAAATTGGACAGAAGATATAGTGCCTTGGTTGAGGTATGACATGATAGTAATTGAACGCTCTGCAGCCATAATTGCCTAGGCTTCGTTAGATAATTAACCCGAGGGGGGGGGTGATTCACGCAGGTCCAAGCTTGTGGATCGATGGTAACTGAAGAGCAACCACACGCAATGTTGATACCAATGGAGTACTTCTTCATGGGATACGGGTTGTATAGACCATGCCAATTCAGCGACAGTCCACGGAGTCCGCTCAGTCCATCTTGCATCTCCCCAGAGCTCCTTTCTCCGGAAAGCATGGGATTAAAGCTAAAACCAATAAAGACCCGCATTTCTTAATCGTCGAGGAGGGACAGACAGAACTGGAAAAGGAGGAGGAGAAGAAGGGGCTGAGCTAAGGCGAATGCTTCGCTGTGATTCGAAAGTCCGTCCGTCCATCCGTCTGTACGTCTGTAAGTTTTTTCGTTTCCAGAATTTTGATTTGTTGAAAGGGCGTTTGTAGATAGGGAGAGATGTGAGTGAAAAAAGAGCTTACAATGATGATGGGTAAATAACTATAGGGAGGAGGACATATTCATTCTTTTGTAGTCATCAGACATAAAAGAGATCATATTCTTGAACTCTTTGGATTCGTATATTCTTCAATCTGACCAAAATATTTATTTATTACGACTTTCAATGAATTGAGCTGTTGCATGCTACTCTTCTTCTTCTTCTTCTTCTTACGAGTAATATCATCGTTTTCTTTCGTTCAACAGGAATTTGTGTGTTATCTACTAAGCTATGTTCNTTTACCAAGAGTTCTTGCAGTTAGGAGCTGCTGAGATTTGTCAGGATAATCCTATGCCCTCTGCTGATGATTTAGCAGATCAAATCCTTGAGGTTCTCAACTATTTTGGGTAATTACAACGCATCCTCTCTCGACTCCTCTTTAGAATTTTGATATCAAAGCTTGTATAGTTGATTTTGAATTGGCTATTTCTATTACAGACTTGGTGCAGTGATGTGCATGGGGGTAACAGCAGGCGCTTACATTCTTACGCTTTTTGCTGTACGTTCATCTCATTGTGAAATTTATTGTGAAGCTCAATCAAAAGTTTTTTTTTGGTCTGACCAATTTATTATTTGACAGTTGAAATATAGAGAACGTGTTCTTGGTTTAATTCTTATATCCCCCTTATGCAAGGCACCGTCTTGGTCCGAGTGGTTCTATAATAAGGTAACCTTTTCAAGCCTTGTTATTCTTCATAGATAGAATTACATTCAAGCTTTGATGCATGTTAAATATCTTGTATCCGTTGTACTTGCAGGTAATGTCTAACTTGTTATACTTCTATGGCATGTGCGGGTTGTTGAAAGAGTGCTTGCTTCAGCGGTACTTCAGCAAGGTTATATGATTTCCATTCTTAGAGTTAATTCACTTTTCTGTGTTCACCTTTGATATTGTTGTGGGTGACTGGATTCATGAGATTGTGTTGTAACTTGCAACAGGAGGTCCGTGGTAGTGCCGAAGTTGCAGAGTCTGATATAGTTCAAGCTTGTAGAAAAGTATGTGCTAGTTTGTCTGTCGTGTATCCTTTTCCGTTTCTCGAACTTTTCTCGTTGTTGGTTCAAATTTTGGGTTGGTTTGATAAAGATGGTATATCTGTTCTGTCAGTTGTTAGATGAGAGACAGAGCAACAATGTTTTGAGGTTCCTCCAAGCAATTAATGGGTAAATTCTTTTCCCATCTCTACCATTCGTTCCGCTCATCCATGTATATGTCAATCTGCAACGCAACCTTTTTTTCCCTTTTGCAGAAGACCAGACATTACTGAAGGGTTGAAAAGGCTCCGGTGTCGCACTCTCATTTTCGTCGGGGATAGCTCGCCTTTCCATTCTGAAGCACTCCACATGATATCAAAATTGGACAGAAGATATAGTGCCTTGGTTGAGGTATGACATGATAGTAATTGAACGCTCTGCAGCCATAATTGCCTAGGCTTCGTTAGATAATTAACCCGAGGGGGGGGGTGATTCACGCAGGTCCAAGCTTGTGGATCGATGGTAACTGAAGAGCAACCACACGCAATGTTGATACCAATGGAGTACTTCTTCATGGGATACGGGTTGTATAGACCATGCCAATTCAGCGACAGTCCACGGAGTCCGCTCAGTCCATCTTGCATCTCCCCAGAGCTCCTTTCTCCGGAAAGCATGGGATTAAAGCTAAAACCAATAAAGACCCGCATTTCTTAATCGTCGAGGAGGGACAGACAGAACTGGAAAAGGAGGAGGAGAAGAAGGGGCTGAGCTAAGGCGAATGCTTCGCTGTGATTCGAAAGTCCGTCCGTCCATCCGTCTGTACGTCTGTAAGTTTTTTCGTTTCCAGAATTTTGATTTGTTGAAAGGGCGTTTGTAGATAGGGAGAGATGTGAGTGAAAAAAGAGCTTACAATGATGATGGGTAAATAACTATAGGGAGGAGGACATATTCATTCTTTTGTAGTCATCAGACATAAAAGAGATCATATTCTTGAACTCTTTGGATTCGTATATTCTTCAATCTGACCAAAATATTTATTTATTACGACTTTCAATGAATTGAGCTGTTGCATGCTACTCTTCTTCTTCTTCTTCTTCTTACGAGTAATATCATCGTTTTCTTTCGTTCAACAGGAATTTGTGTGTTATCTACTAAGCTATGTTCAGATGGGTTCATCTTTAGTTATATCGGTGTATATGGGTGTGTGTATGTCTGTTTTATATTGGAATATAGATTGAATGGGATGGAGCCTGAAAATGATTGAAATGGCTTAGCTGGGATTCACTGAACGAGGAGTTTTTGCTTAATTTTTGCCGGCCTTCAACGTGATTTCCGCTTTCTCTTTTAAAAATAGTTGTGAAAGCATTCATGTTCGGTGCTGGTTGGCTATTATTATTATTATTATTCCCTTTATGTATGCGGCTGTCCATAAAGTCATGAGCAGCATACAGGTTCTCATTGTTCCCTATTGATTGCTCCCAACACCATTTTGGTTTGGTTTATTGATAAATTTGTGTAATTTGTTAATAAATCATTACGTACTTGGAAATATAAATTGAAATGGTTTTTTTCTTTTTTTTGGGACTACGTTCGAAGAACTGAGTGCGTTCTTATTGAAGTAGATACAATTATAAAGAAGCAAGTCGATAATTACTTTTGTTGTTGACCGTGTACGTAAGGTTACTTTTATAAGTTATTCGTACTTTTTAAATCATCAAGTTGTATTTAAAGTAGGTTGGGTTTGATTGTTGACGGAATCTAAGGAGTGAAGGTCTAACAACACTATTACCACTTGAATTCCATGCAGTTGAGGGTTACGGTCAAGTTTGTCCAAAACATGTTGTCTATAGCTGCATGACAGATGTCTCAGTCTTGCTTGTTCGAGTTGGTTAACAGAGACGTCAACCAATTAAGTGGGGGAGGATGTCGTGGTCATGCTTGTCCAAGGCGCGTTGTCTATAGCCGCATGACAGATATCCTGGTCTTGCTTGTCTAGGACGTGATGTCCATGGTTGCATGCCCGTTCCAAACTTCTTTTACATGCTTTCATCTTAGATAGGCCTCTAGCATTGCATATTGGTTCACCAAAATCATGTCTACCCCCGTCGGTGCTAAAATGCCCTAAAATGTACCGTAGGGGATATGACTAGTTATCACTTCTTCCTACCTTGAGTTATATGATATTTAAATCGTCGTATTCGTTTCCTTGCTTATAGTCATATAACGTTGATTTCTTCAATTCTTCAAACCAGTTTCCAATGTATTTTCTCGCGCATGTTTTCTAAACATTTTCTCATAACGTGACTCGAGGCCTGCACATACGTTGACATTGTTCGCGACGTTCGAATTTCTTAAAGCTGACTTGTTCGCTTGATTAGAACAAGTGTCGCACAATTGCTGTCCCACTATCACAAGAACACGATTGTGACATTGAGCAACAAAAGAAATGAGAAACACAATATCGGATATCGGAATCTGTTCTTTAATAATATTCGTAAATTTTATTTCTTAAGAGTAAAATTAAAATATACATAATTAAAACAAGAAAAGTGTTTTATAAACTGAAAATATATTTAATTAATACAATAAATAAATATATATATACACAAGAAACAAAAAATGCAAAAGTATGATCTGAAGGAGAATATTAGTTTTTCTTTTTATGCATTCTTCTTAGACTCAGAGAATCAATTTCTAATTTTTTTTAAAAAAAAAAAAAAAATAAAAATAAAAAATGGAAGGCTAACATTCCATTCCTACCTAAAAAGAGTGGAATAATTTATTTTTCTTTCTTTTTCCCTTTTTTTTTTTGGCATTAAGGAATATAATTGTTGATATGGACAGTAAAAAAAAAAAAAAGAGGAAGAAGAAGCATAAGTGGGGGCAGTAAGGTAATTATGATACAGATCTTATTACATAAAAAATAAAAAAATTTACAAAAACATTAACCTACCAGTCCAGAGTGAACTTGAGGATAATATGACTAATAAAGGTTTAAAAGATTGAAAGTTACTGCTTATACTACCAGAGTGCAAGTTCTTTTTTAGCGGCTCAATCATAAGAACTTCATGATTAAACATGCTTTATGTCACAGTCATGCTTGTCCAAGACGTGTTGTCCATTGTTGCATGCCAAATCACTTGCATTGTATCACTTTATCACTTTCCTTTATTTCTTTAGTGATATATAGTTTCCGTATTGTATTTTCTATAGTATTTTAACAAAATCATGTCTGGGCCTGTAAGACCTAAAATGTTTAAGAATGCACCCTATATGATGCTAATCGTTAATTCTTCCTACCCAGAGTTGTATGTTATCTAAGCCGTTGTGTTGCCTTTTTCGCTTATACTCTATAATATTCCTTTCTTCATTTCTCTCGATCTTTCTTTCAAACTCTCTCTCTCTCTCCCTCCGTTGTCTAAAACATTTTTCTTAAAGCGGGGTCAGAGTGTTGGGTATACGTCGTCAGATCGAAAGCGACACGATTTCGAGTTGGCTGACTCACTCGGTGGCGAGAGTGAGTGCTACACAATTGCTAAAAAACATATCGTAAGAGTGCGATTGTGACACTTTACTTAGAGTCATGCTATGTTAGGCGATCTCTTGAAATCTTTTTGTAAAATGCATGTGAGTAAAGATAAAACATCTCGCTTGTATTGATTTATACCGAACGCGGGTCTCCAAAACCCGATGTTATAAGTTCAAATCCTACAGAAAAAGAACAAATGGATTTGGTAGGATTCCCGATAAATTCTTCAATTCTTCATTTTAAAAGCAAACGTAACCATACTGCAGAAGGACCATCAGATATAGAATCGGGATCAAAATCAGTTGCAAAGTACTAAAGTTTCTATTTTTCTCGCTCATTTTCTTCTCTATCGTCATAAACATCGATGAAATTTAATATCTTGAGACAGGAACATAGTTTGACTATGAATTCAAGATCATAATTAATGGAAAGTAAAAAAAATAAACAGCAGTAAGACAATAAATAACATTAGCAGCCAATAGGGACAACCTTGGATGATTTCATTGTGCAAATAATTATTGAATAGGGACCTGATTGCAAAGCTTTGAACCCCACTCCAGCTCGCACAAAAGCCTTCAAAGCTTCTTTATTATTGTCCCATTTATGATGCTCTGTCCTCTGCTTCCTGTCGTTTTCCTTAACCTTCTCTTTTCCAAAGCAAATCATTTTTTCCCCATCTTTTTTATTTATAGATATCACGAACTCAAAAGGATTTTATTAATACAGTCAATCCAGCTTTTGCAACGTTTTTTTTTTTGTAATCCAAACACAAATATATAATAATTTGAGTTTAACTCGATCGATTTAGATATATAATTTCGATTAAGAAGCTAAAGTTTTGATCTTCATAAAGCTTAGATTTTGTGAGAATAAACTCGAAAATTAAACAACCCTGAACTGAGATTAAAAAATAATACCAAACACTTTGTGCACTGTTTTGGCTTTTGGATTTCTTAGAAAGAAAGCAACGTCAATTGACTCGTTTCATTGGGATCAAAAGCCGCTTGGAACTTAGCTGCTGGATTCATCGATGAGTTTTTACCACATAATCATTTAGTTAACCGAATCCCTTTATTTGTTAGCGTCGTTATTGTTTGGCCCTCACAAAGCGTGGCTTCAAGAGCAAAAAAAAATGGCCAAATGGGTAAAAAATTAGCTCAATTTTACTCGTTAAAGCATGTGGGCTGCGTGAATTTCACATGTAAAAAGAGGGCCCACACTCACTCTACTTTCTTCTTTAAGCTCCTTTTTCTCCCATTTCGCAAGGCGAGCAAAAGCACATCGGTTTCTGAGCCATTTCCTTCGCTGATTTCTCTGCTCATTGCTGCAGTATTGTGAATACGGAGTACCCTTTAATTTTTTTGTTTTCCTGTGTTCAGTGTCGGTTTCTTTTTGGGGGTTTTCATTTCAGGGGTCTTCTTTAATGGAAATTTCTGACATGGGTATTGGATTTTGATCCTCAAGGTTGGGAACTGAACTGGGTTTGTGGATTTTGTGAGAGTTTTTGAAGGGTTTATGGAGAAGAGTCATCTTGATGTGGCTGGGAAAGTGGTGGTGGTCGCCATTAAAGCCACCTCCAAGGAAGTTTCTAAGACTGCTCTGGTTTGGGCTTTGACTCATGTTGTTCAGCCTGGAGATCATATTAAGCTCCTTGTGGTTATTCCCTCTCATCACTCAAGTAAGATTCCTTTGAAAATTCTTAGTGTTTTTGTAGATTTTCTTTGCCCGAGAAGGAAATTCTTAATGGATAAGTTTTCAGACACGTTTCGATTGCATTTATGATGTCCAGATGAGAATTCGTGAATTTCTGCTACATAAATGTTTGTCTCAGCAATTATTTTGAGTGACTTTATGTCTGTAGGGAGCTAGATTATCCTTGATTCCTCAGAATCAAACATTCAATAACATATTATTACCTGAAACATGAGAATCTGTGGCTAAAATGGATGGAAATTTGGCATTATTTGAGAACATTTTCCTGAAATTTCCAGTAAAACTACTATCCCATTGATGATAATGTCAACTATTCATGTTCATTACTATGATGTCTGTTCTTTCTGTCGTTTAGTTGTTAATTTTTTCCCCTCTTGACTGTAATAGTCTTGATGGAAAATCTGACCGTTATAGGTAAATGGTTGCGGGGGTTTTCCCGATTTACGAGCGACTGCGCGATTGGTCATCTTAGAACACCATCAGAGACCCTTTCAGATCAGAAGGATGACATTGTGCATTCATGTTCTCAAATGGTTCATCAGCTTCATGGTGCTTATGAACCACTGAAGGTCTGTTCAATAACTTGTTTCCAAAGCGTTTTTTTGTTTAGTTCTTGCTCCTCGTCGTCTACGAATCCTCAAAGTTGTGGATTCTTGTTGCAGATAAAAGTCAGGATCAAAGCTCTTTCGGGTTTGGCTCGGGGTATGGTGGCTACTGAAGCTAAGAAAGTTCAATCAAACTGGGTGATATTGGACAAGTAATAGATATCATGTAAATTTTGTCTCTATTTTCGGCATCCATTCATATGAACTGTGTGCATTTTAGGCATTTTAGGCATATCATTGTGTACTTTAAAAGCTTTTCGTTCACTTTTGTTTGGTTCCCATTTGTTCATTCTTGTTGTTTCATAATTATGGATAGGCATTTGAAAGATGAAAGGAAGAACTGTTTGGAAGAGCTGCAGTGTAATGTTGTTCTAATGAAGAAATCTCAGCCTAAGGTTCTTCGTTTGAATTTGATGGAATCCCCTAAAATCAATACTACTAGAGAAGCTTGGATATCATCACATGAATTAGATGTCTCTCAGAAGTGTCTGAAAAGCTATTTCGATGAATCGGCTGCATTTAGGGGGCCTGATATGACTCCTGTGAGTACTCCTGATGCTGAGTCACCTCTTACGGTAACTGATGTTGGGACATCGTCGATATCGAGCTCGGATGTGGGCAGTTCATCTTTGTTCTCTGGGTTTTGTGGCAGCTTGAGAAATGAATCCAGAACAGCAGCTGAAGGTGGGAGAAATTTATCTGGATCTGAATGTGATTCTGAGAACGAAAAGCAAACTCCCTCCGTTTCGTATTTCCAGCGTTGTATGGTTGATATTGTAAGTTCGAGGCGTAAAATCCAGCAACACGTAATGGAAGAATCACAAAATGTTCATCATAGACCTCCAGCTTCAACACGTCAAGGTCTGGTCAAGAAAATGTCAACTCTTTCTCAAGATCCTAACACCGATGCGGTGAGTAGAAGTACTAATGTTAGCACAAGCAGAAACATAAGGAACACGGTTTCATTATCCAGAAAAGCACCTCTAGGCCCTCCTCCACTGTGTTCAATGTGTCAGCACAAAGCCCCTGCATTTGGGAATCCTCCTAGATGGTTCACTTATGGAGAGCTTGAAGTTGCTACGAGCGGATTTGCACAAACGAACTTTTTGGCTGAGGGTGGATATGGGTCTGTGCACCGAGGCATCTTACCCGATGGACAAGTCGTTGCTGTCAAGCAATATAAACTGGCTAGTACCCAGGGAGATCAAGAATTTTGTTCAGAAGTCGAGGTCTTAAGCTGTGCTCAACATCGGAACGTCGTGATGCTCATTGGATTTTGCGTGGAGGGTGGAAGAAGGTTGCTTGTTTATGAATATATTTGCAATGGATCTCTTGATTCCCATCTTTATGGTAATGTCTTGTCTCAAAAAACCTTGTTGTTTTGTTAATGACATGTATGCATCTTTATTAACTGCCATGGTCAATCTTTGTAGGACGAAATCGGGATCCGTTGAAATGGTCTGCACGACAAAAGATCGCAGTCGGAGCTGCTCGAGGTTTGAGATACCTACACGAAGAATGTCGGGTGGGGTGTATTGTGCACCGTGATATCCGCCCAAACAATATCCTCCTTACTCATGATTTCGAACCACTAGTGAGTCAAGCTCTCATCTTAGTCCCCAGCTGTGCGTGTGATTTGATATAAGAATCACAAGCCATGAGTTATCCTACGGAAGGAAACCAAAGAAAATCCCATTTACTCTAAGATGCATTTACATTTTTGGATTAGCATAAGAATTTTTCTGTTTGTTTCCATTTGAATGGTAACGTCCCAAGCCCACCGCTAGCAGATATTGTCCTTTTTGGATTTTCTTCAAGGTTTTTAAAACACGTCTCCTACAGAGAGGTTTCCACACCCTTACAAAGAATGCTTTGTTGCCCTCTCCAACTGATATGAGATCTCATAATCCACCCCCTTCAAGGCCCAGTGTCCTCGCTGACACTCGTTCTCCTCTCCAATCGATGTGGGATCTCACAATCTTCCCCCATTTGGGGCCCAACGTTCTCGCTGGCACTCGTTCCTCTCTCCCATCAATGTGGGATCTCACGATCCACTCCCCTTTGGGGCCCAACGTCCTCACTGGTACTTGTTCCCCTCTCCAATCAATGTGGGATCTCACAATCCTCCCCCCTTTGGGGCCCAACGTTCTCATTGACACTCGTTCCTCTCTCCAATCAATGTGGGGTTTCACAATTCACTCTCCTTCGAGGGCCAACGTTCTCGTTGGCACACTTTCCCCACTCCGACCAATGTGGGGTTTCACAATCCACCCCCTTTAGGGCCTAGCATCCTCACTAGCACACCGCTTGGTGTCTGGTTCTAATACTATTTGTAACAGTCCATGCCCATTGCTAACAGATATTGTCCTCTTTTCGACTTTCCCTTTCGACTTTCCCCTCATGGTTTTTAAAACGCGTCTATTAGGGAGAGGTTTGCACATCCTTATAAAGAATGTTTTGTTCCCCTCTCTAACCAATGTGAGATCTCACATAAACAACCCATATCCTTGACGTATGAGCGTCGTCTCTCTGTCAAATAAAAATGCTTATGAAGTGTGCTGTTTTCGGGGTTTTTCGGTTAATAATTCAAGTAAATAACATGCAACTTTGTTTTCGAGTTATAGGTCGGAGATTTTGGGCTGGCAAGGTGGCAGCCTGATGGAGACCTAGCAGTGGAAACCAGAATCCTGGGGAGATTTGGGTAACCATTTCAATTCTCTCAATTCTTCCATTCTCATTACACAAACTATATCAATCAGAAAAATAAAATTCCAAAATCTTTGCTTGCGTAGCTACCTTGCTCCAGAGTATGCACAGAGTGGCCAAATCACGGAGAAAGCCGATACATACTCCTTCGGTGTAGTCTTGCTGGAACTCGTGACTGGACGTAAAGCGATCGATTTAAACCGTCCCAAGGGCCAGCAGTGCCTCACAGAATGGGTAAGTCTGTCTCACAAGCAGCAAAGTTAGTTGTGTTTCATTCTTCAAATACCATTCCTGTTTTCTCCTTTGAATTCATGAGTTGTTTCATGTTCGAATCAGGCACGAAAGCTATTGCGAAAAAACGCAATCTCTGAACTAGTCGATCCATGCTTGATGAACTGTTATTCGGACGAGGAAGTTCACCGCATGCTGCGATGCGCTTCCTTGTGCATCAAACACGACCCATACATAAGACCACGTATGTCTCAGGTAAAATTCAAGCAATCGCCCAACTTTCATCCCAGAAGCACAACCAAAACACACACACACACACACACAGACACGATCATCCACCCTTTAATGGCATCTTGGCTTCATGGTTGTTGTAGGTGCTTCGGGTTTTGGAGGGCGACATCGTTTTATAATCCAGCTGCCATGTAAGGAAGCCTGCAGGAAAATTTTGCAGAGTTGTTGAAGTATATGCTCTGAAATCAACGCTCATATAGCTAAGGGGATGTTGGAGTGAGGTCTATAGCTTTAAGCAATGTGTAATGTAAATATGGGGATCAAATTTTTGTACCATAAAAAGTGTCTAGATTTGGCTTGGATTAGTTCCAAATAAAAGATACTTGTATGATATTCTAATTATAATTAGGCTGAATATATGTTAATTATTACTATTATTATTAACTTTCTCTATTTTTTTAGTTCATTTTAAATTAAAAAAAAATTAAAATTATTTAATTTGGCTTTAAACTTTTAATTTTGTATTAATAATAATATTTAAATATAAAAATGGAACTTTAAAATTTTATTAAATATATATATTTTATTTATTTATTTTAAGCTACGGGTAAAATAGATACCAACGAAATTTAGTGGGTAAAATTGTAATTTAACTTATTTTCTTTTTTAAACCAAAAAAGGAAAATAATTTGCGGGGAGAAAGATCTTGGCGCCGATTTTACGAAGACTGTGTCGGGTCGTAATCCAACGCTTTCTTTTCGGAGTCTCCGGCAACTGATTTTCGTCGAGGAAGAGTCGATACTCCTTCCGTCGCTCTCAATTTCCCGCTGATGCAGTCACTTCTCAAAGCTCGCCGCTCATTTTGCTCACTGAATCATCTTCGTCGCTCATCAACTTGTTCGTATCTCTTACGCTCTGTTACTGTAACTTCTCTTCTCCTTTCCCTCCTTCTCTTTGCTTTGTATTGAGCTTCTAGGTTTTCTTATTCTATGTTGTAGTCATTTTGGAAGACGCAAAACCGGAAACTGCCATTGAAAGAAGCTCTACGTTCATCCATCCAACCGCTGTCGTACATCCGAATGCTGTAATTGGCGAGGTCATTCATTTTCTACTGTTGAACTGTCTTTTATCGTGTTGATGTTAATCTGAATCTGTTTAATTGACGACCTGGTTACGTGTTCAAGTGTTCATGATTCTGTTAATTTTCAGTATCTTAGCGCTTGTGTTTCTAATAGTGCTAAACTTTAGTCCGTTTGTTATTAATTACTGAGTGCAGCGCAACTTTTGGAAGATGATTCCATCGGATTTAAAAACTTTCGTTAAACCGTTCATGTGATTATTTTCCTTAATTCCGGTATGTGTTGCATTGGAATGCATAGGGAGGATTCACTCGAATGAATATCGATCGATATTCACTACTTTTGAGCTGAGAATCTGATGACGTTTTTGTAATTACTTCATGTTTCTCATGTTATCTCTGGCAGAATAGTTTGTTTGTCTTAATATTTTCAATATATATAAATATATTTATATTTACTACACATTATCATGTTAATCATGTCAATAAATATTTAATGCAAAGTTGCATAAACTATTCTTAAAAATATATACCTCATGAAATGTGTTTAAATATGTAAAATGCATAATATTGATTGTAAAAAAATTTGTGCATGATGTTAATTTTAAATTTATTATGTTATGCAGTACTTGTGGTATATACATTTTTTTTCTTTAATATAAATGGTAAATTTGTTGTCATAATACAAAAAACAAACACAACTTTAAATACAAAACATGTCATGAAATAATTTAGTAAAATCTTGATGATGATAGGTTAGGCAAAATTTCAACAGAATTTACATTCCAAGAAATAACACATCTATATCAATAGGAATTGTAAGAACTTAGAAGTCAAGTAGTGAATTTGATGATGTGTTTACATTCTTGCTACTGGTTTGTAAATAATTGATTCAATCGATCTTCCTTATGTAACAGGATGGGTATATTGGTCCATTCTGTACTGTGGGAGCCTTTGCAAAGCTTGGAAATGGTTGTCAATTACATCCTGGAAGCCACATTTTTGGCTGTACAGAACTAGGGGATCGATGTGTCTTGATGACGTGAGTTAGAGTTCTACCAGACATCTTTTATAGTAATATGCTAAGGGTGAATTACACAACTTATCTTATTGTGTTTATTCTGCAAACATGGTCAGGCAGTGGCGCAATAGTTGGTGAGGACCTTCCTGGTCGTACGGTCATTGGGTGTAATAACAAAATAGGTCACCATGCAGTGGTTGGCATTAGATGCCAAGACATGAAATACAAGGTTGATATTTCAATCTTACATTTTTCAGAATTATCAGTTGGATAGATAGGTGTAAAATTTCATTTTTGGTTTGAATTATATTCCGTTAGTGCACTGTTCTTTTTTTTATTTTGCCTAACTTGTGCACCATATTACTGTTTCTTATGATAGTAGATTTGCTGAAATGAGATAGAATCAACATATGATAAACAATGCTGCTGACAAGCAAGTTAACTTCCTAGTAATTTTTAGTATATGGCTGTCTAATTAAAATTCTGATGTACTTGTCTCATAGAATGATTGGCAAAATCATTGTGGAAGCTGAATGCATATAATAATGAATTCTAGAATTTGGTAGACTTGACATTTACCCAATTCTAAGCTGAACTATATAGAGTGCGGATGGTTCTCTGATAAATGTTCTTTATTTTCTGCATTTCTCAATCATTTGTTCTGTTATTTGTTTTCCATATTCCAGATTGTCATCTATTTTCTTCTAAGCAGTAGGTGGCTTAAATCAATGCTGATAAGCAATTTTAGTTTTTCTCTTCTCATACATGTCATTATTACCCTGGATAAGATAATGTTCTTCATTTTTCTGTAAATTTGAGATTTTTTGGACTATTTGCTGATGAATGGGTATTATTAGATTATTAATGACTTAATTTTAATGTTATCAGTAACACATATGCATCCATTCCTGTGGATTATGATCACTATTACGGGCTTAACTTAGATATTGTTATGAGAAGCCATGGTGACTATTGTTCTAAAAGAGGAACAAAAGAGGATATAGTTGCTCTTAATATGAGATTATTTTTAATGATTTAGCCAGGGGATGAATGCTTCCTTGATATTGGAGATAACAATGACATAAGAGAACATTCATCAATCCACCGATCTTCGAAGTCGAGTGATGTGACGGTAAGATCAAATTGCTCTGAAGAGACTTCAAATTTTCTCTGATCGTTAGAATCTATANTTTTTTTTTTTTTTTTTTTTTTTTTAATCCTGATTTATGAAAATCAGGCTATTGGTGACAACAATCTCATAATGGGATCCTGTCATATTGCTCATGATTGCAAGATCGGGAACAACAATATTTTTGCAAATAATACTCTTCTAGCCGGCCATGTTGTGGTGGAGGTTGGATATCTCAATCTCTTTTAATTCTTATCTTGCACAAAGTAACATCTAGTGTGGTTAACGAAGTACTAAGTGCTCTTGTTGTAGGACTACGTTCACACAGCAGGCGCCACTGCAGTTCATCAATTCTGCCATGTTGGTTC
Organism: Cucurbita pepo subsp. pepo; assembly: GCF_002806865.2. Classification (NCBI taxonomy): domain Eukaryota; kingdom Viridiplantae; phylum Streptophyta; class Magnoliopsida; order Cucurbitales; family Cucurbitaceae; genus Cucurbita; species Cucurbita pepo. Next base: position 9,363,768 of record NC_036641.1, on the reverse strand, counting down.
TTTCTCATTTGTTGCTGCGGGTTCGATGGTATTATCATTTTTCATTTTATTATCTTTGCCACTGTACACTAATTATTTTATTAGGAATGTGTGTCGGATACTTCAACATTGCTCAACTTTTTGTACCTTATAATCTTGTCAGAAGAGCTTTGTAGCAACGTGGTTAGCATGCTGATCTCCTAAACACAAACTAATTGGTCCAGTTGTTTGCTTGAATGTTGAACNTTTTTTTTTTTTTTTTTTTTTTTTTTTTTTTTTTTTTTTGTGTGTTTTAAGAACAATCCATAAAAAATGCAGTTCTTTATTTACAAACCCAATTTCATTTAATAATACTACATGCATGAAGGTTTCCCAAGATGTACCTAAATATATGATGGTGGCGGGAGAAAGACCAGAACTTCGTGGTTTGAATCTAGAGGGACTTCGGCGCAATGGATTCACGGTGGAAGAGGTTGCACTTCACTTTTCATTATGATTTTATTCAAATTTACTAGCATCATTTAATGATTATATATGGAAAGGCTTACCATATATGTTTGTCCAAGGATCCAGATCAATGGCTTGAGATCTGCTTACAGGAAGGTATTCATGCCTACTGATACAAAGTTTAAAGGGTTGGAAGAACGTCTCGAAGAAGTGGTATTTCACATCTCTCCCTCCTACAGACATAACCACAAACTAATGTGAACCATTCTTTCAGGAACAGAATGAAAAATTGGCTCACATACCTTCAGTGCATTCCATGATTCGGTCTATTCGTGCCTCGTTTCAACAAAATCGTAGGGGCATATGCAAATTCAGACTATGGAATGGCATTTAAGTAAGATTGTGCTCGCCTCTCTAAATAAAACCTCTTTTCCCTTTCCACGCACACTTGAAAATTATTCTACACATTGTTCCTGCATATATAGGCAACAATTTGTACTATTTGATCAAATTATCAAGCATCTGTTTCGAAGTTTAACTTTGCAAAAATCAATCAGGATGCTTTAGAGCTTACTTCTGAACCCAGAAAGAAGAAGAAAGAAACTTGCACTTGTGGTTGCGGATGTTAGTTCTCTCTTCTGGCGTTCCAGCCATTTGCACACTTTTTGCTCAATAGTTGCTGCACATTTACTGTCGACTCCGCGAGATACTGTTAATTAGTGGGTTATCAAGAGCCTTGTGACATTTGTGTGATCTTTACTTCTTTTACCATTCTGATAGAACTCATTACATTGAATCAAGCGTATAATGGTTTGCCCAACAACAATTTAAGGATTGCTCATGTTTCCCTTACCCTCTCTTTGGGCCTTTTAAGGATTGCTCATGTTTCCCCTACCCTCTCTTTGGGCCTCTTTGGACATGTTTGAGAATAATTTTGGAATGACAGAAATCACTTTTGAGAGGTTTACTAAAATGATTTGGAACATGCCCTTCATCTCTACATTCATTTTTCCATGATCAAAACTTACTCAAAGTTGTAGAGAAAATTGGACATTGAAAGTCATGTTTCTTTTGGGCCAATTTTTTCTATTTCATTCCAATCAGCCCTCAAGAAGAAGAAAATTTTGGCTACCCTACCAAACAGATTTGACTATTTTGCTTCTGCATGATATACTAACTACTGCTCTATGCCCTTTAGAAGTTGCACATGAATCTCCTGATGGGAACGCAAATCTACAGTGCTGTGGACAATTTCTTGGTAAGAAAACACACAAGAATACGAATGTTCTTCAAAACTGTCTCTTTCTCTTTTTGACCATACATTTTTATCTCTTGAATGTGCAGGTCAGCTCCCTGGAAAATGGAAAGGAAAGGAATGGAACTCTTCGGCTTGACCAAGGTTGTAGGAAATCCAAAGCAATCTTTCAAAGGTAACAACCTCTGACTTTGAAAAATAGTTCTAAAAATACACAAAGGGGAAAAGGAAAAACGAAAGTCCTCTCTAGACAGCATCTTTTTCAATTGCATCACAATTATATATAAAAAAAATTCTATCCTTTCAACATAAATTAAAGAGAAATGATTAAAAAAAGAACACCCCCTTATGAAGCTGAGAAGACACACAAACTTTATATTATAATTGTTATTTTATATATCCCATGATGTTGAAAGTAACAATTCTTTAACCTACCATCATTCAAACAATATGCTGTCCTGCCGGAATTATACTTGGATATAAGAATATAATAAACTTTATTTTATTTTATATAAGAAAGAAGAAACTAATAATGCTACGGCCACTTTGTCATTGCCCCATGAATAGTACAGAAATATGACAAGAAACATGCATAATGCTTGTACATTGTATATTGTCAGTTCTGAATTTGGATCATGATCAATGATGTAATGTTTTTTTTTTTCGAAATAGTCTTTCAATTTTTCAATAAGTATTGATTTATATACAAAAAAGAAAAACAACAACAAATTATATTTTTAGTGTAGTTAGTTAATTATGATCACTTTAAAACAGTTCATCAGGATCTCTATTCTTTTGATTAGATAATTCCCCTGAACATCCCATGATCATATTCTTTGAACTAATGTTTGAAATTTTTTCATGATTAAATTTGAGGTATAATTCTGTACCATTATGCCTTTTTTTTCATTTCTCAAATAAATACATATTTTAATAAAATATTTTTATTTTGATGTTAATTAAAGATTAAACCTGTTTTTTCAATATTTTATTTTAGTACCACGGTTTTAGTGTTCATTTTGTTCCCCTATATCCCTTATTTTCTTAGGCTTTGTTTCATGATTTTAGTATTTTGCTTGATTTTTATTCTTCATTTTGATATTTTCATGATTTTACTTGAGGAAAAGTGATTTCAGGGATCTTTCGTAAATTAAATGGGATGAGAATTTTGAACAGGGAGGAATAAAAACTGTTTTTTTCTTTTATTATTTTTTTGTTTTTGTTTTTTGTTTTAAATATAAAGATTATGGTAGACAGCATCAAAATAATTGAATCAAAACCCTAGACCTAACTTAAAAGACATTTCTTTAAACAAAATTTGAAGGTATCGTTCCAAATATAAAACACAAAAACCGGGTGAAGGGTAATCCACATCAAAGGTTTTCCTTCATCTCTTTTATTGACATTATGTCACGTTGCCACACAATCTAATAACAATGGAACTTTCTTCGATATCATAACAATGAACAAACAGAAAGAAAAAAAACATAGACATAGACGAGATCAAAATTTAGGTTATAATGGAAGATGATGGAGGGAATATAATTGAGGTACAAAAGAACGTAAGAAAATGGGTTTAGAAAAGCAAAAGGTTCTCCACCATGCGCAAATAGAGATCCTCCTCTGTTGTGAATGTGACCTTTGTGGAAACAATGTCCATTCTTTGCCACTTTTTTCCCGCATTCAAACTTCTCCCTTTTCTTCTCTCATTTAACCTTTGTTTTCGTAACTCCATTGGTTAGAATATATTCAATCTTAAAATTTTATTTTGACTTTTAAATCTTCAAACATATTTTATTTAGTTCCTAAACTTTATATTAAAATTAAAATGAAGCAATTGAATTGATGATTGAATGATATGTATGTTATAAGATCTATAATATATTTTTGTCTTCTTTTATTGTTTATTTGGTAGCCAAAGATTCTTATTGATGATAAAGCCAAATGAATAGATCTTAATTTAAGTGTTCCATGAAAGCTCAACAAAACAAANCAATCTTTAGTGGATATGGGATGATACTAAAATGAGAAAACAACACTTCAACTTGGATTCCATAGTACCATGGATTATAAAACCCATTTGCTTAAAAATCCCTTATTTTATGTTTATAATATTTTATAAAAAAAAAATTAACTAAAGAAAACAATAACAACAACAAATTGCCTTAAAAGGGTAAAAAAAACAAAATTTCAAGATGTTTAATTTGGGAATAATTATTTATTTCCATGTGGAGTTTGAATATAATATATGAAAATAAAATTTAAAATTTGAGATATTATTATTAGCATTAGAAAAAGTTAAGTAATCATTTCTAGGGATAATAATAAAAGAAAATAATTAAGTAGGGAATTATATAATATAATAAAACAGCCATTGACTTTTGAAAAATAAAACATAGAAAAGAAAATTTCAGAAAATCTTCTAATGAAACAATATAGAAATTTCTTTTCAGCTACACTTTTTATAAAATAATTTTTTTATTAAAAAAAAATCCATAATTAAAAGAATGGCATCCAATCCCCTAAAATTTATTTCAATCCCTAATTTTAGTTCTTTTTTTTTTTTTTTTAATTATTCATCATCCACTTGGATTAGTGAGTATTATTTATAATATTAATAATTCATAAAAAATGAAATCAATTGCTATCATCTTTGAATAACAAGAATTCGAGAAAATAAAAAATAAAAAATAAAAAATAAATTATAATTACACAAGAATGGGTGTGGGTTCCATTAAATTTCTTAAGAAATTGCTGAATCACTAATCAAATTTAAGTTTCAAAGTTTGGGCATTTCTACCATATTTCTTCCCATCTTATCATATAATTTAATGTTATGAAAGAGATATATATTTTATATACACAATGAATTATTATTATTAATACTAACAACAAATATATATTGTTTTTTAAGATTCCAAAGCCCATTCATTACCTGACGGTTCCCTAGAAATTCTTCGATTTCCTTCCACTTCAGTAAAAATCCAAAAAAGAAAGAAAATCAAATACAGATCGAGATGAAGAATCCTAGAATAAGGTGACCGGGCCTATCATATCAAAAGGATTCTCAATAGCTTTCACTCAATAGCTTTCATCGATCAAACAAGTTGAACAAGTTGAGAAATAGAAATAGAATTGGAATGAAGGTGTGTATTTTCATTCATAACGTTTAAATAAGATACAACAACTAATCCCTACCAACAAGTAAAATAACTCATTAAATATTGAGAATAAAATAAAATATACTACTAGTCAAATCATAAAGAGAATATTAATTGATTACGAATATCTATATTTCATAACTAATTATTATAATATATTCTCCAAATATTATATCTCAACGCTATCATATCAAAAGGGTTCTCAATAGCTTTGACCTAAAGATCTGATAGCTTTCTTCGACCAAAGGTGTAGAAGCATTCGGTGTGATATCATATCAAAAGGGTTCTCAACAGCTTTGACCCATAGGTCTGATAGCTTTCTTCGACCAAAGGTGTAGGAGCATTCGGTGTCAGTCAGGATAGGATAAATCTCTTCAATATGCAATATTCGAGATACTTTCTTTCTCAAGTGGGTATGAGATATCGAGTATATAATCCGAGTTGCGCTTTCCAAACAGACTATATTACTTCATCTTTCCGTCCTTTGCATCAGTTTAGAGATTAAATTTAGACATTTGAACTATAAAGACTAAAATTGAACTACTCTCGAGAAAAAAAATGATATTTTAATATTTTTCTATAAGGTTAAACCCAAGTTGGGAAAAAGAAAAAGAAAAAGAAAAGAAAATAAAATAAAATAAAAGTTGTATATAAAGAGCATCCAATCAGGCTCTTATCTTTATATATCCATTTTGTGTAACCCCATCATCATATAAACCACACCAATATACACTTGTGTTTTGTGCTCTCTCTCTCTCTTACGCTCAAATCTCTCTCTCTCTCTCTCTCTCTCTCTCTCTCTAGATTTAGTTTTTTTTTTTTTTTTTTGTTGGGTTGTTGGGTTGTTGGGATATCATCATTGTGAAAAATTTAGGGAGAGAGATCAGATTTGTGTGGGTAAAAAAATGGGAAGAAAGTGCTCACATTGTGGAAACATAGGTCACAATTCAAGAACTTGCACCAACTTCATACCTTCAACGCCCAATTTGGTTGGTAGCAATGGTATCATTAGGCTCTTTGGTGTTCATCTTGATGCTTCTTCATCATCTTCTTCTTCTTCTTTTCCCATTAAGAAGAGTTTCAGCACTGATTGCTTACCTTCTTCCTCTCCTTCTCCTTCGTCTTCCTCTTCCTTCTCCTCCTCGACTCGAGTTCATCTCGATCATAATTCTCTCGAAGAAACTCGATCTTCCAATGGCTATCTCTCCGACGGCCTTCTCACAAGAGAGCAAGAGAGGAAAAAAGGTTCAATTTTTCCTTGTCTTTCATGATCAAGTTTTGATTTTTAATGATGGGTTTGATCTAAATTCATCATATTCTTGATTTTGATCCAAACCCCATTGTTTTTACCCTAAAAAAGTTGTTTTTTGATGAATTTTTTTTTGTAGGGGTTCCATGGACAGAAGAGGAGCATAGAATATTTCTAATTGGACTCGAAAAGCTTGGGAGAGGAGATTGGAGAGGGATTTCAAGAAACTATGTGACCTCAAGAACACCAACCCAAGTAGCAAGCCATGCTCAAAAATATTTTCTTAGACAGTCCACTGCCAACAAGAAGAACAGGCGCTCAAGCCTCTTTGACACGGTTGCTACCTTTTTCCCCTAAATGTTCTTCTTATGGGTTTTGGCTTTGATTTGTAATTTAGGTGTAATNAAAAAAAAAAAAAAAAAAAAAAAAAAAAAAAAAAAAAAACACACAGGTTGGGGCAGCAAATGATTCAACAACAACAAATTCTAAGAACATTGAGGTGAGTTTGAAGAATCCTACAAGAAGTTCTTGCATGGAAGTGATGAAGAACAATGAAGAACAGCAATTATTGGGAGCTTCTTCTTCTTCTCCTTCTTCGGTTTGGGTTTATGATGATCTTGAGCTGACTTTGGGAGCTCCAAGGGCTCCAAATTTGGAATTGGAACAACCCAAAAAGGCACCACCACCTGGTTCCCTACTTGTTGGCCCAATTAGTGTTACCTAATCATTATTATTATTATTATTATTAGTTAAAACTTCCCCAAATCATCATCAAATTCAATATATTTCCCCCTTGATCTTTTTGCTTTGGAAGAAATAAACAAGACATGTTATTGATGATGATTATAGTTTTTAATTTGATTGACTCTATTAGTTAATTAATTATGTTATCTTAAATCAATGCATTGGGTTCCCCACATTTGAGAGTGTTTGTTTAATATTGTTCTTGCTTCTTGTGATGAACAAACAGATTTGTTTTGAAAAAGAAGAAAGTAAGTTATGGAATAATGATTTTGGGTTTTCATTTCTTAGAAAAATAGAAATCTTGGCTGCTCCCAAGATGGAAGAAAGAGCACTTGATAGTTGGAATGGTTTTGTTGTTTACGTCTTCTAAAACATTTTTCTAAAACGTGATTTGAGGCTTGAGCATGTGTTTTGATATTGTCTACAAAGTGCAAAGTTTACACGGCTGAACTTATTCGCTAAATTAGAACAAAAGTGTTGCATAATTATTGTTACCCTGTTGCAAGAGTGAACTTATTCGCTAAATTAGAACAAGTGTTGCATAATTATTGTTACCCTGTTGCAAGAGTGTGATTCTAACACTGTCAGTAATTTGAAACATTACTATTCCAAACAAAAAGACATCGAACATAAGCATTATAAATTTCTACAACGTACTGTGCAAGAAAACATCTAATTTTCGTTAGGTCCAAAGGGTTTAAATTGATGATCGATTGTATTAATACTTGAGAAGTTATATTCAAGCTCTCATTGATGCTCGAAAAGTTAAATCGTTGGATTAAGATAAGTTGGATCATTTAATAACACGAGACCGATTCATAACCCTTCAATATTATTTCAACAAAATGTCTAAATGGTTTGCTTCTTGAACTTTGGTCATAACTATGACAAGAAGTTTGGAGTGTTGAGGCATTACTGCCTCTCTCCTTAATTACCAATGAATTTTGGCCCACAAATTTCGAAGCACTATGCCTCTAATTAATTTCTTTTTCAATAAATTTCATAATTTTTCTCTTTTAATTCTGCAGAATCAACAGCCACATTATTTCCTTCCGTCTCTCTTCAGATAATTACCCTAAGAAAATACCCCCAAACACAAGGAATGGTTTATCATTTGACCTATTTCGGACAAGATTAAGATGTTTACACGACCCCCCAAAGACAAGGAAGTATTTTTCATTTACGTCTTTCTCCTCTTTCATTTCTCATTCTTACGAAATTTTCAATTTTGCCCATTATAATCAAATTTTCATTTACCCCAATCTTACTAAAGAAGTGAGAAAGTGTTCCGCAATGAGTTGCGTCGCAATTTTAAAATGAATGTTTTTCACCTTTCTTAAGATAGCACAGAAAGTCTTTTAGGGTTGGTTTGCATCCTCCAACCCAACATCGAAGGGTCTCGTGCGCGCTTATCATCGTCTAATTAGGTTTGAGCTGCCTGCAATTAAGAATCGCCCGTAGAAGCCCTCGTGACTTTCTCTAAGAATTAAATAACTTTGAAGGATGCCTTTTGTGTTGAATGAAAAATAAGAAAATGTAGCGAACAAAAATAGACAAGACGGGGAGAAAATCAAAGGCAAAAGGGTTAGAAAGAAAGACTTTATCGTTGTATCCCTTCCGGGTTTCTAAGATTGAATGGTATAATAATTTGAGGATGGAATTTGATGATGGAGACAAAATATAATTCCAAACGGAGTTTTGTTTTGTTATTTCATGTGGGACAAAATAAAATCTTGGGAAAAGATATAAAGGAGGGAATCTAAGGAGGAGGGAGGATGAGTAAACTGAGTGAGAATTGTTTCAACTTAGAACAGCCAGTGAATGGGAATCAAATGTAGATAAGGTTGTCTACAAAATGATACTCACTTTCTAAAACGTATGATATTACCATGTTCCTAAAACGTATGATATTACCATGTTCCTGTATGTAATATCAAGATGAGTTAATTGCTGTACAGTTAATACCAGAACCAAAGGACAAAACTTGAGGACAATAAAGAGAATGGGGTCATATCATTCAATTTAAATAATGAAAAGGTTCATTGGTCCTACTCATTTATAGTCCAAAAACCCTAAATATCGTACACATATAATAAGAAAAAGGTCCTCTAAAATAGTTTCCTACCTGACTTGTCTTTTGAAATGTATAAAGTATTATGAGATTCCAAGTCGGTTGAAGAGGGTAACAAAATATTCATATAAGGGTGTTGAAATCTCCCTAGTAGATGCGTTTTAAAAATCTTGAAGGAAAAAAAAAAACCTAAAAATGACAGTATCTACAAACGATGGCCTTTGACTGTTATAAATAGTATTATAGTCAGGCATTAGGCAGTGTACCAACAAAGACGCTAGCCCCTAAAGAGAGTGAATTTTGAGATACCACATCGATTGGAGGAAAGAATAAAACATTTCTTATTAAGGTGTGAAAACCTCTCTAGCAGATGCGTTTTAAAACCGTGAAGTTGATGGCTATATGTAACAAGCTAAAACAGACAATATCTGCTAACGTTGGACTTAAACGATTAAAGTATCTTCCAACATGCACTAAAAGGAAAACCATTTCCTTAAAGAATCACAACCCTGTTTGTACCATGAACCACCATCATTATGCTGAAAGAAGAACAAAAATCATAGGGATTCTCAAGTAATTTGGATTTTTCAGGACTTTATTTCGCTAACAGAAAATATAAAAACAAAAACGTTTCTGCAACATTTATAATCACTTTTCAACCTACCCAAGATGTCCTCTTTACTACCTGCAGTAGGCATCACTGAGTTGTCAAAAGTATAGTTTGTTTGGATGGATGGTATTGGGACAACCAGCAAGCAGATAAATTTCAAACACAGATCACATATACTTTGTGTGGAGGATAAACCCTTTGTTCTAAGCTAAGCACACAGAGCAAAAAGCCATGGTTTTATCATCTTTCCCTAGTTGTGCATTACACAATACCTGTCGTCTTCGTCGTCATCGTCTAAATCACTATCAGAACCTTGTAGAAACTCTCATTTCAATTTGTTGACATGTTCTGCCATGATTTAATAATACAACAAAACTTAAATCCTCATATTGAGAATCTATTCTAAAGAAAATGAGCTTCCATTATGTGATGCTTTTCTAAAGGGAACCCTGAGTGCATACCCCTATCTAATAAAAAGCCGTTTGATCTCAAAAGGAAAGGATAAAGAGAAGATTTGAGGAAGATAAACTAATATAATCTTCAAGGAAAAAGAGGAATGGAAATAATGCATTTTGTTTGTCTTGTTGTGGCACTTGGAACTGGGAGAGGAGGGACCAGTGGACCCAAGTGGTGTTAGTGAACATAATTCACTTTTGATTGATGTTGATCTTTCAATGAAAGAAAGGACGTGTAGCCTTATCAATCACATTGGTATTTCGGGCTTTGAAAAGCAAACTACTTTTAAGGTGCATTGGATATGGCCTACTTATCTGATACTCATTTCATTATTACTGACCTCAAAAATGCCGAACTTTGTTCTCCGCAGAAGTATTGCTGTCCAAGTCATCGAGGCAGCAGCTCCTACCCTCTCTAGGTCGTTGGTGAGAAATTCAAACAGCATGAATTTTGAAGAAACAAGTCAAATCCGTCCATCATCTGAGCCTCTCTGTGGACTGAAAATGGCCTGGATACACTAAAAAAATTTTGAACTACATTACTTTTCGGGTACATAAAAGTTGGGGGGTGTGGACAACTGTGTGACGCAAACTTGTAAAAGAACATATAGAATGAAATGAACGGCGTTAACAAAGGGAAATTATTTTACAATGAATAGGCCACCTATAATAACATAACGGCCTAGATCAAAAATTGGAATTTTTTGTGAATGGGATTTTGAGAATCGTATTCACACTACTCTGGTTCTCCATCCCAGTGGAACTATTTTGATATGATCTTTGCCTGTGTCGGAATTTTGCATGGAAAGTTAGCATCTTCAGGTCCAGGACAGTAAAATACTTGAGCCTAATAACACCTTTCACTCTCCTGCACCTGTTCTATTTCACAAGAACCCTTCGGTCAAAATGTGGTTACCACTGTCGTTTGCTTTCATGGCATGCATTATATCATGAAACGTGAGAGTCTTGAACCACCAAAGTGATGCGCTTGATACCATCTGTTCGAAAGCCATCTCCTTTAAATCCCGTCTGGTAGGAAAAACCATGCACGTTATCTTGGGAACAATATCCAACAAGAACTGAGAGGTGAGTTACTAGAGGCTGAAAGTTACCTCACTCAAACCATCAGGTGAAAACCAGCGGAACAACACTCCAATACGTACCACAGCAGGAATAAGCTTGAAAAGCAATGGGGTAGTCACCTACACAGTTGGTTTATTAGCACACACTCAATTACAATAATAAAATTAGATCATTTAACTTCTTTGGTAAGGTTTCTCATTGGAATACGTCACCAAAGACCAACACATTAATGACGTTTTTCATTTGATTGGCAACAGCGCAGGTATCTTAATGGAAACTTCGATAAATTATTTAGTCTTAGGTTAGCAAATTATTTGTTGCAAAAGAGACCCACAATGGCTTAACGAGAGTGGAATGGGGAGAGTTCAATCACATTGCAGGGTACGCATTAGAAATTAGGTGTTTGGGGACTTCAATAAAGAAAAAACAAAAAATTCTAGTAAGTCTTGCCAGCACAAAGGTTCTGTGTTCATTTATCTTGATGGCCAATCTAAATAACAATAATAACAAAAATAAGAAGAGAATAAAGAAACTTATAAACATACATTAATTAACTCACCAGACTAAGTGCAGTTGTCCCCAGCAGCAGTACATACAATTTTCCCTGAATATTTTTTTAACTGTGAGAGGAAATTTTTATTTAAAAATGAAACAGGAAAACATTGTAAGAACTTCAAAATTTTAATGAACAAAAGTATAAAATAATAATATGAAAGATTAAACAGAAAAGGGGTTCTCCTTAAAGCATGATCTGCATCACCCTTTATACCATTTGCAACTTGTTTCATTTGCTCAAAAGAAGATAAGTCTAACATACTTGGCTGTTTGGGTAGGCATGTAAACATGGAAAAGTTATCCATACTTGAAACCTAGCAGATTTGATCATTCTAGATGCAAGCGTACTACGTTAACATAAGTCTACGCAAGTATTGGAAAACAAAGTGGAAATTTATGTTTCGAGTTTAGAGACAGTTCTTATCAACATCAACAAATTACAAACCTCAATCAGAGATAAGCTTACAATTCAAGCACCAACCTCGACAAGATGAAGATTAGATGCACGACTTAGAAGGACAAAAGAAAATTCCCCAATTTGTGCAAGTGACATCCCAACCTATAAGATGGAATTATCTAAGGCCTCTTTGAACAACCATTATAGTAGCAATCATAATCATAATAATAATAATAATAATAATAAATAAATAAATCATTGTGAAGAAACAGATTTGTTAGAACACATCTAACCAGAAGTGAAGTCTTGTTGTTGTATCCAAATCCCTTGACAACAGCAGCAACCACTAAAGTTTTTATAACGATGACCAATATTACAGCTGCAAGTAAAATATCAATGTGGTTCCATAGGAAATGAACATGAATAAGCATCCCAATGCTAGCAAGAAAAAGTGCAGCAAAGAAGTTGCGGATGGGCTCAACCTGGTAATCGAGCCATTGAAGAGGTGTTAACAATTTTCATGACAGCTAAAACAGATTCAGGGAAAATAGATCACAATGTTGAATAGATCACAATGTTATAGACCCTAGCAATATTATGTTTATATCAACAGATTCAGAGAAAATAGATCACAATGTTAAATAAAGCTGATGAGAAATTTAATTGTCAACATCTTGTTTATCCGGGACCCAAAATTATGTCGGAGAAATTCATTACATCGAGAACGTGAGATTATCAATATGATTGATGTCCAACCCCCAAAAAAATATATTTCAAGCTAGATCATAAGTTCTATGTTGCAGGATTTTATTACATCTCGACCGAGAGATTTATCAATAAGCTTGATGCCCAACCACCAAAAAGATACATTCAAGATGGATCATAAGTTTTATGCTGCAGGATTTCATTACATCTGGAATGGGTAATTTTTCAATAAGCTTGATGCTCAACCCCCAAAAAAATACATATTTCAAGCCAGATCATAAGTTTCATGATGCAGGATGTCATTACATCAGGAACATGGGAATTATCAATATGCGTGACCATCATTGCTGCCCTCCCCTCCCCACAAATATATATATATATATATATATATATATATACATACATTTAAAACTAAATTATTTGGAAACGTACAGTATCATTCAAGTACCCAGATACTCTATACAAATTCTCATTTCCCGACAGAAAAAATAGCTATATCTATAATCATCGACACAGTATTTCTAGACCTTTTTCCATGTCAACACATGTTTGTAGCATGATTTCAGACCTGAAAGCTTACTATAGTTTTCAAATGCTTCAAAAAATTCCACCTGTTCTCCACAGCATAAAAACAAAGGGAAAAACCTTCAGGCTTTAAAACAGAGTGCATTCTAAATCCATATTACCTGTTCGAGTGTGTGCTGAGCAAGATCGGTAGTTGATATCATCACACCCGCAGCAAAGGAACCCAATTCAAGGCTTAAACCAAGTTTATCACTGCACTGTACAGGTGGTAATATAAATGAATCAGTACTGCACTTGCATGCACCCAAAAAAAGTACTGGTAGATGCTAGGTGTTGTAGATAGACCATGCCCAACAACTTTATTCTCGACTCTAAAGTCTTATTGGCTTTAATAGGGGGAGAAAAAAGGATAAGACAACTAGATAAGAACCATTTTTCAAGTCCTACAACATAATAGAATATGTAATCCTGAGAGAGGAAAATTCCACAGCTAGAAAACTGAAGTTCTTGACCATGTATGATACCAATGTCCACCCAATTGATACTAGAAGTAAAAACATGTATGGTTTCTAGAATTAAGCATTAGGAAGTGATTGTGGAACTAACCCAAGCTACAAGTAAGCAGAATGCAACAGCTGCCAATTGATAAAGCTCATTAGTCTGCATGGAATAGATTTTGATAAGAACATGAAGCAATAGTTGTAGCAAACAGAGAAAAGGTTGCTCTTACCTGAGATGACAGGCTAATCATAAGCTTAAGGAACCACGGCACACATGTGCGAGATAATATTGACAAAAAAATAAAAAACGTAATCAAGACCACCAACCTGGAAAAGAAAGAAATTAGCTGGGAAATATTAGTTCTAGTTGAATGAAAAGAGTAGTCAAAATAATCTCAGTTGTCTGATCGAACAACTAGAAAATTAAATGAAAGGAGTAGCCAGAATTAGTAGTCCATACACCAACTAGCTAAGTTTTCAGATCTAAGCGCCATAATGCTGGAAAAGAAATTTTTAGTGATGCTGGATACTTGACTTATTTAACAAAAAAAAGAAAGCTAAAAAAGAATCCTCGTGAACATATACAGACAGCAGCTATTCTTACGACTTAGTCATGGACAGAATTCCTTGAAGAACACCAGAAGTACCACCAAGAATCGGAAGCAGGGCAAACAGCAATCCTACAGTTGAATCCTGGTGGTGCATATTGAACCAAAAAAGATCTCATCAATGTTTTGCTTGTAAGCTAGTGGTTATCTGTTAAAAACATTCTGTCTCTCACACACACACACCCCTAGGACAAAACTTAATACAACCAGTATTTAGGATACCACATAACCAAGCCATCACTAATTAGTATTATGATAAAAGTGTTGGAAGAAGATTAAGTTGTATACCTGAAGAATAAGAGTACCAATGGTCACCTGACCATGAAGGGCATTGATGCTATTTCGTTCCATTAAAAACTTCAAGACCTACATCAGATAATAGTGTGGAAGTGCCCAAATTAAATAAGATAACCATAAAAAGCTTATTAATGACTGAGGAAAGCAGCAATCAATTCGATTTCTTAAAAAAAATACTTATCCAATGCAAAGTTCCTTCAAAATAATTATTTAAAACAAGACCAAAAACTTGATGAAAATAAAAATAAATAAAAACTCTGAAGCCCATTGTCACTGGCCTACAAAAGCAGTTTTCTTAAAGTTGGAATAAATGGCGTTGAGAAACATCACATTCATATTTATATCTATCCAAAACTTCAAAACAAATCTTCTGATCTTAGAGGATATAAAATAGTGTACAAAGGAAGGTTGTTGTGAGGTTGTTATGAGATTGAGTAATAATTGATGAACATATTCCATTGGGAATAACATTCTTTACAAATCAGAAAAATGGTAAAACATTTACCAAGTTATAGATTAGCATAAGAAAAAAACAAAGGTGTGGAATTCATAACTCTCTCAATGTTTTTTAAATTTTCTTCATTTTTCGAACTGTCTCCCAATGCTCCTTTAGCCACACCGTAGGTAAAATAACTTCATTCAACTAAAAAATGTAGTGCATAAATCACAAGGAATTACCACTGCAGTCGAAGACATAGACAAGAATGCCCCAACGAAGACCCCCTCTGATGATTTACCACCACACAGCTGCAAAAGCAAGCAATTTCACATCAGAAGAAACCATTGAGGGTAACAATAAAAAAAATGCACTTATACTACGGATACAGCAAGAAGAAAGAGGAAACAAAAATATCCCAGATATAACATCAACTACAAAACTTTCACGTCAAGCAATAAACCCTAGTATTTTGATAATCCACCAAAGTTCCAGTAAAGCCCAAGGAAAAAAACAGTAGGTAAGCTAAACCAAAGACCATCAAAAAGGCCACAAAAAGGCAATTTAGCCCCCTAGTTGTGTATACTGACCAGATGTACAACTACATAGCAGAAAGGCTCAAGTGTAACTGCACTGAGCTTACTTAAGCCATCAAGATATGTTTTTAACTTGGGCCTAGGAAAACAACACAACTGAAAGTTTTAGTATGGATCAATCGGACCTTAACAAATACTTCGATATCACGAAATGAATCCACTGAGGAAATATGAATTTGCAAGAATAATAAAATTTGAAACCATGAAGCATGATAAAAGATTATCCCATTCTGAAGAGCATTGGATGAAAGAATCGCAATCAGAATTTTGTGCTTGAAAATGTGACCATACTCGTCATCCAGCAGAGAAATACAATGGAAAAAAGGGTGATCAGCATACAGCTGGAATAAATTCCCATCAGAATGTAAGACATACTGAAGCTGTAATTCCAGACAAGCACATAAAAAGGAAAATTTGGAGCAATCCTCCTAGAACAGCCACTGCTCGAACAACACGAAGCTGGAAAAAGAATAGAGAGATTATTGACGTGTTCTAAATATTTTGTAAGCCAGCTAATCATTGAAAAAAAAAATCCAAAATAAAAATGAAGCTGACTTTTGTAGTGGAGAACTCCAAGCCCAATGCAAAAAGAAGGAAGATCACACCAAACTGAGCAACTGTCTCGACCTGAATGTATAGTTAAAAGACAGTTTAATTCTTGTGAAGCAATAGAATATATTAAGGTAATATTCATTACTCCATAACTTACAAAAAAACCACACAGAGAAAATAGACAATTACTTTGCTTTGACAAGTATACATAATCTTAGATTGTGGAAATGTGTAGGTGAAGGAGGTGGTTCCCACTTCGATGAGAGTTCGTTTCTAGACTCATCAAGTCATGGGGTTTGGGTATTGGTAATCTAAGATTCTGTAATGAGGCCTTGCTAGCTAAGTGAAGCCACTTCGTGGCTGTAGTGTTTCCACCTTTCCTTTTTGTAGCTTTGGGTGATTGCTAGTATTTATGGCCCCCAACCTTTTGATTAGGTCTCTGCTAGGGGTTTTAAAGGCATACCTTGGAGCCCTTGGAATGCAATTTGTTTGGGGTATTAGTTCTTCTAGAGCAATGTGAAATGTTTTGTCTGAGATGGGTTGTTGGGTGGGTGATTCTTCTTTTGCTTCCCTTTTCCCCTATCTTTACCATTTGCGTCCCTGGAGGGGTGTTGGGTGGGTTCTATCTTTTCTTCTGAGGAGGGCTTGCTTTGATCCATTTGGGCTTTATCCGTTGGATATGGAAGACAATGAACTTTGATTCTTTACTTGTCTTGTTGGACTCAGACAGCTCGCAACCGGGGGGTAAGGATCTTCTTATATGTTCCCCATGGCCTTCGAACAAGTGTTTTTTTTTTATATCTTACATCGTCTGAGCAGCTCTAGTTTCTCTCAATTCTCCTTCATTCACCTCCCATGGAAAGTTGAAATGTCCAAGAAGGTGTGTTTCTTTGCTTGGCAGGTTTTGGGTGTGAGAGTCAACACCATGGGTCCTATCATTATACATTCTCCCTTCTTGTGGCAATTTCCTTTTTTTGTTATTCTTTGGGAGATGTGCTTGGAGAGAAACAAGAGAGTTTTTGAGGGTCTCGAGAGATATTTGAAAGAGATGTGGTTCCCTTGTTAGGTGTTCCTCTCATCAGTGACCAAGGCTTTTTGTAATTACTCTCTAAGTTTAGTCCATTTAGATTGGACCCGTTTTTGTACAGTTCTTTGGGTCTAGAGTCGTTCAACTTGCTAGACTGATTTTTTGTATGCCCTTTTGTATTCTTTCATTTGTTCACAATGAAAGCTCATTTTCTCATTAAATAAAAAAAAAATATAAGGTACACATGGTCATCTGTAACATTCACTAACAGCAGTATACTCGTATGCCTATCACATGAATCATTATAATCCCTTTACAAATTTTATCTAGTACCCAAAAACCAACAAGCATATCCATTGGCTTTATCATAAAAAAGAATGTAACAACAGAAAAGGACCAGGGAGAGATTCATAAATTTGTTAATTAAATGAGATAGACATAAATGAAACATACTTGCACCATTTCACTGACAAAGCTTAAACCTCCGGGTCCAATGAGAGATCCAGCCAACAGGTATCCAGTAAAGACCTGCAGAATTTACAATGCCATCGCATGTTTACAAAGAAAATAGTTTTAGGTCTGCCAAAACAATTTTGAAGCTTGTGCCCTGACGCTTGCCCTCTCAAGGTAAAGCAAAAAAATTTAGAAATGAAAGCATATGTTTAAAGGTTAGCCAGTTAGAAATGAAGTCGAAAAACTGGAATCTGTTTTGTATTAAAAAAGTCAGACTCAAATACATCAGTAACTAGTTTTAGAAAACAATGGGAAATAGTTTTTAAATTATTTTCTAAAAAAACTACTGAAAACACACCCAAATAAGCACAATAACTCTAATAAGATGCATATTCATTTCTTAGGGTAACTGTTCTAACAAGGGGTGAGAATCATGATGAAAAATCCATACCCTTAAAGGATAAATAAACTTCTCATTGCATGCAACTTTTCAACAAAGTTAGTTATCACGTTGGGCATTGATCCTAGGAGCTCTCCAAGAACACTTATGCATCTATGCCATTGTCAAAAAGAATGCTACAGTACTAGACTATGATAACGATTTTCATTCTTTAGAGAGAGAGAGAGAGAGAGAGAGAGAGAGAGAGAGAGAGAGAGAGAGAGAGAAAGAGGGAAAGAAGAAGGATGATAATCATACCGGTTGTCCTGCACAAGCAAAAGCAATGCCACCACAAGTTGCAGAAACAATAACAACGACTAGATCCGAAATCAATCTGCATATAAAACAACTGGATGAGATTGGATCTGTAACCCTTCATCATGTCGATGCATACCAAATGACAATGAATCAAGAAAAAAGACGAGACCCAAGGACTAAGTTGACAGTGCATGAAAGCCAACCTTAAATCCAATTGGAGCACTGGATACTTCGACTTGGGATTGGATATAATAAAGACATTGTCCTGATTAAATAATCCATTTTAATCAAAAAGAATCAACTTCATGAATAGTATTATATTTATTGTGGAACTTATAATGAAAAGTTGAAATGTATCAAGTATACACATTAGGCATACCTTCCGATCAATTAATGTGGGCATGTCTTCTGCTCGATTCTCATTATCTAAATTGAAGACATCATGGAACTGAAATGATCTAAGGTCCAAAAAAACAAATAAAGAGTACTATTACAGTGTAATTTTGTAGATCAGAACACATCTCTAATAATGGGTTAGCATTCATGATAAACACTTCAATTCAAACCTATGAAAAACAAGCTTTGTATACATGAACTGGAAGAAGAAGAACATACTTCTCCTCTTTCGATTCGTTCTTCTTTGACTTAACTCTGGCAACAGTCTCCAAAACTGCCTGACAAATGGAAACACGTTCATTTCAGCTAAAAAGACCAGTAAAGGATAACATTGGGAGTACATTACTGAACACCTTTGTCATTCCTACGGCATGATAATTTGTTCCTAAAAATACTCATAGTAATCATTGGTTAAAATGAGAGGGACGCAAGAGGATGATAATACCCCATCAGAGAACTTAAATCTGATGGCTTGAATTCAGAGGAATCTTGTCGTGTTCAAATGGAAATTTGAATTAACTAAAAGGAAACATATTGAACAGAAAGAGCAAGTTGGTTTGCCTTCTGGATTCTATTATTTAGATTTTCTACTATTAAAAGTTCGTAGAAAGAAAAGACCGGCAGTGACCAGGAAAAACGTCAACCTAACCTGCTTATCAGCTACGCTGTTGTTGAAGCTGCCAGCATCCGCGGCTGCAAGGGAAAGTGAAAAACATGGATACTCTCAATAAATTTAATGAAGCCATAGTTAATTTCTCAAGAATAGGCCAAAAGGAATACGGGAATGTGATGGAATTTATTAAATTATTATATAATTTTCCAAGACCATAGTGCATCAAAAGCTCTTTCCAGTTCAATTCCTGCTAACCAACTTTCCACATTTCCGGAGACCGAGGGGGCATCAAAGTAGCATGCAGAACATGAGTTCCAACAAACTCCCAATACCAAACCAAATTACTAACGTAAAACAGCTCTCGAGGTAAGAACACCTGACGAGTAACTGGAACAGGTGGAAACAAACATAAAAAGTAAACGTAAAAGAATACGGGACAGAGGCACGAACAAGAACTAACCAGAAACCGAAAAAATCAAAGGAAAGAAGAAAAACTGGCATCAATGTTCAAGAATCAAAGAATTGAAAGAACACAAACGCATTCCGCAAATTACGGAATCCCAGCCCAACAAGGGAGCTTACAAACCCTAAAACAACATAGAATGCAAGGAAAAGAGAAGTGGAAGGCAGATCAACAAACCTTGATCACTCTGCCCATTCTCAATGAATTCCCTCTCGAGAGCCTGATCGATTATATCAGCAAAACTATGGTCGTCATTGGCGGATCTCGAGGAGTTAGAATCGAAAGTAGCATTGATCTCGCCGAACACCAAGTCGGATTTAGTGACGGTTAAGATGGAGATGGAAAGGGAAGGGAAAGTAGCGAAGCAAAGAAGAAGGTGAAAATATAGCAAGAGGACAAGAATTGCAGAGGACGGTAACCTCATTGCAGAAACGAGTAAGAAGGGAAACAGCAGCCGGCGCGGTGGCGGTGGCGGTGGCGGTGGCGGTGGCCTCCGTCTCCGAGTGGGCTTAAGAGGATGAAGAAAGGCGGGGGGACGAAAAGGTGGTTTATGTTCCTCGTTGTTTATTTATAAATTTTATTTGTTCAGTGAAGTGATCGGCCAACGGAGCAAGTGACGAAACAGGAAAGTACGAAAGTACCCCTGGAAGTTGGAATGAATTACATCGGTGACGGTGGAGAAGAAAAATGCGATCTGTACGCGCGCTACGCAATAGACGTGTGAATCTGAGTTTGGTCCCTCCCTTTTATAGATCAATTTCATATTTATATATATATTCAACAAATATTAAAAATGTTCCTAAAGTATTAAATAATTTTAATTCATAATTATTGCCATAAATGTTAAATAGCCAAATATGGATTAGTTTGTAATTTATTGAAGTATGACTAAACGGATTTGTACTGGTGGGTAACAAATCCACGGTAGATTTATAAATGTTAAAAACCATAAAGATATAATATTGTCTGCTTTAAATATAAGTTCTAAATGAAGTAAATTTTGAAAACGAGCCTTTTAACTTAATAAAAAAGCTTCGAGGACTATCCAAAAGTAGACTCTATTTCTACATTAGGTCAATTTTAATTATATGCTTAATAAAAAAGATTCTATTTCCAATCTCACGTAAGTTTCCTTATAAACTCATATGCCATATTATAAACGCATACTTTACAAAGTTTTGTTGGCTCTCTTCTCATCATATATATTTATGTTATTGATGTCTATAGCAAATCGATACATGTCGGGCAACGATATAAGGTCCCATAGAAGAAGGAACGAAGAATGATGGTCTATTTTCGATCAGCCGATTGGAAGGAAAACTAGTTTTGTACCCGTTACTTAGAAACAATTCACAAGTTTGGTGTCTAATTCGTTTGGCTTTCAATTTGACTCGTGGAGTCAGCTCATGCCTTCTTTAATGCCAGTCTCGTAAATTATCGTTGGTCACATAAATTGGATCAATTAAACTAAAATAATATACCTGTCCGCCCACTAGCTTGTTATTTACCATTTTTTTAATTGATATTACTATCTAAATTTAAAGGCCAAATTCGTAATTCAAATAAACTAGTAATTGAATTTTTTTATTTTTTTTTTGTTAGCTTAGACATAATTCAAATATTATGAATCTTCACATTCACTAGTTATTAAAAAATATATATATTACAAAGCCTTTTTCGGGTAATTAAGTTCAAAAGACAAAAATAAAAATTTTAATAAAAAAAAAAAAAAAAGATTCTCACGCTTTTTTTTAAATGTTATTTAAAATGTTTTCGATAGGCTAAAATTTAACGTGAACGGATTTCGAAGCCCACAATAACCAATAAAAACTCAACACGTGTTGAAGTCATATTCGAGCCAACAAAAGCTCTCCACGTGGACGGCCACGACGGTTCGAGCTTATTGGGAAAACTCATTTGACCGAACCGGAAAGGACTATTAATTTTCACGAGGCAATTTGTTCGAAACAATTCCGGTTTCGGCTAAACCGCGGGTTCACCTGTTTTGGGGTCTGTAGCCGACGGCAATGGCACGTGACATCGCCATGCACTATGGGCGGTTTGTGATGAGTTTTTTTTTATGCAATTAAATTACAAATTTTATAATCTATAATTTTAAGACTATATAAAATTATAGTCTTTATACATAAAATATTTTTCAAAAAACTATCAAATCATATAAAATTCTACCCTCTAAAATCACATCGAGTGACTAAATTTTTCATTATTATTATACTAAAAACAATATTAGGAATATCTATATCAATTTTACAAAAAAAAATCGAATATTATCCTACGGTATATATTTATACTATGTAATAGCACAAGCTAGCCTCATGATGATACGTAAAGCGGACAATATCTACTAACAATGAGTTTGGAGTTTGGATTGTTACAAATAGTATAAGAGTTAGACATCAGACGGTGTGACAGCGAGGATGTTGGACCTCCAAAGGGGTGGATTGTGGAATGAAACATATCTTATAAGGATGTGAAAACTTCTCCGTAGTAAACGCGTTTTAGAGTTGTGCTATTGACAACTATATGTAACGAAACAATAATGAATTACATAACATTAAAAAAGAAAAAAGAAAAATGATGGAAAAGTGTGTTGTATTTAAAAAAAATAAAAATAGATTCTGTTCTTATAAAAACTCACCCATTTTGGTTTGAGCCATTTCAATCCTCCACCTCTTTCCCAAACCTTGTCGGCCCTATCTCTAAAGCGATCATGGCGGTAAGCAACCGCATAACAGCGATTCTGAACTTCGTAATCTTCCTAAGTTCCATCCCCGTCATAGCCGCCGGAATCTGGCTTGCCTCTAAGCCCGACAACGAGTGTGTCCAGCTTCTCCGGTGGCCGGTTGTGGTTCTCGGTGGCCTCCTCCTCCTCGTCTCTCTTGTCGGCTTCGTCGGCGCCTACTGCAACCGCCCTGGTTTCTTGGCTGTCTACCTCTTCTGCATGGCCCTCCTCATCCTCCTCCTTCTCATTCTCCTTGTCATCGCCTTCACCGTCACCCGCCCCGACGGCAGCCATCCCGTCGCCGGTACCCGGTTCCAGGAGTATCGCCTCGACGGTTACTCCTCATGGCTCCGAAACCACGTCACTAGCTCCGGAAGCTGGCAGAACGTGCGTACCTGTTTGGCTGTTTCCGATGTCTGTCCGAAGCTGGACCGGCAGTTTTCCTCGGCCCACCAGTTTTTCGCGGCGGATATTTCCCCACTTCAGGCAAGTTTTTATTTATTTATTATTATTAAAATGAATTACCCTTATTTTTAACCATTATTCTTTATAATATATTTGAGACAAAAGTACTACTAAATTAATTCCTTGTCTAAAACAAATATTAACTTTTGAACATATAAAAATAAATAAATAACACTATCATGTATAATTTTTAGATGAAAATAAATAAATAAATATTTCACTAGCCACCCTTTTATTTTTATTTAAAAAATTAAATGACTAGAACATTCTAATAATCTCAATTTAAAAAATTTATAGTTAGAATTCGTTATTTAATAAAATATTGTTTGAATCCCAAACAATTAAACTCAGCCTAAAAAATAACTAGACCCAGACCCAACTCGACCAATTCACGAACCGAAGGTATAATCTTAGTTTAGAACGTTTAAATAAGATATAAACTGTCAACTAATACATAAAAATAAAGATAAGAAAAAAAAATATATCTAACTAAATCTTTGTAAATAAGATAAAATATACGACTAACAACTCACAAAAATAAAAATGGATTACAGATAGATATACTTTATAACTAATTATTATAATTATAGTTTATAATTATTTTTATTAATTTAACTAAAAATAAAAATAAATAAAAAAATAATAATAACAAAAACATTAGCTAAGTTATGTTTCCAAAACTGTAATTAATTGAGAGAGATAAATCCGTGAAGAACTGGTTTCACGGAATCTGTGAAGGGGACATGGAAATGGAAACTCCGAGACACAGAGAGAAAAGGGAGTTTGGGATGAAGATGAAGATGAAGATGAAGAAGGTTCGATCGAATCTCGGAAGTGGAATTAGAAACAATGCTTTTCAAGGAATCTCACCCCATTTAGACACCAAAAGCAGAACATTATTCGAATCACAAAAGCAGAACAACAATCCAAAACCCTAACGATTTCATCGAATAAATCCAATAAAGCCTAATCCGATTTCATCTCATCCATTTTCCTCTAAATTTCAACAGTCAGGCTGCTGCAAACCGCCGCCGGCGTGCGGATACACTTACGAGACCCCGACGACATGGATAAACCCGGACAACCCGACGTCCGACCCGGATTGCTTGATGTGGAGCAACGAGAGGACCCGACTCTGTTACGATTGCAGCGGCTGCAAGGCAGGGCTGCTCGGAAACCTCCGCCAGGAGTGGCGGAAGGCAAACGCCGTTCTCATCGTCGCGGTGGTGGTTCTGATTTTCGTGTATCTCGTCGCCTGCGCCGCCTATAAGAATGCGCAAATCCAGAATATCTCTGTTCGGTATAAACATGGGTGGATTTGAGTTTACCCCACATCCAAACGCTCCCCATTCTCCCTTCAATTGAATGCTTATGTATGTTGTTTTATCTTGTAATCTTTTAATTAACTTATAATATTATATGTGTTGAACTATGCTCAAATTGGTATATATTCAATTTAGTATCACAAGAATATTAATTAAAAAAAATGTACAAATTTACAGATACAAACACGCTTGAATCCTCAAGGATTTCACATAAATAGGTTATGATTCTCTTCCATTTCTCTCGAGTAACTACACAAGAGTTACAACTAAAACACCTATGCACGATAATTTAAAATAAATAATGACATTATGTTTATAATATTAAGAGAGATCTAACAATTAGAGTTCTTGCTAATTTTTGAAGTGAACCAATGGGAGAAGTCCAATTATTTTGAATTATTTGGAAGCATCTTATAGATCAAATGATTGACGGTAGGTGTATTATGACAACCATCAATCCATCCTACTCAAATGAATTCCATTGTGGAGCTGTATGCACTGCACAAATGATGTATGTACGGTTGTTAATCTTATATTTTTTATTCTCTTTGAAATAGAGAAAATCATTTATTAAATCATCAGTATAATTTCCTTATTAATATTGTAATTTTATTAGTTTGTGATGGGCGGTTAATGCTTAATGATTAAGTGTTTTTTTCCCATAAAAAATAATGATTCAACCAATAATTATGGTTGATTTGTAGTTGCTCAATAATTATCCTTATTTAAAAAAAGAAAAGAAAAAGATTAAAAAGAATGGTAAAAAATGGATCTCATTTACACGAAGGATCCATTACTGGGTAGGTAAATATAGCTAAGTTACAATGCTAACAACCTATCTCCAACTAGGATTAAAAATAATCGTTTTCAAAAATTAAAATTAAGAGTTTAATTTATTTATTTTCATATGAAATTTACATTACATTATTATCAGACAAATTAAATATTTTAAAATGTTCAAATTATTTAATTCCAATTCTTTTGGGAATAATTCTTTTTTATTAAAAAAAAAATTCAATTTTCTGAAATAAATAAATAATTAGTTCCTTCTATGAATTTTCGTCCATCGACTCTAATAATAATAATAATAATAATTTAAAATCCAAAATAAAAATCTATTTATATTCTCATCTTCTATTCGCTCTCATCAGTTCCGCCCCTTACTCCGACCAGCTCTTATTCCTCCTCTCCGTCACCGCCGCCGCCATTTTCGCCGGCAATGGACGGACCTAGATTCGTAATCGAAGCACCAGAAGCGGAATCCATGGCGAAAAAATCAGGCATCGCAATCCCTCAGCTTCTTCCATCTCTGGTTGAATCGGCGCAGGGCTTAGCCCGGCCGCCGATCTCTAAATTCCACGTCGGCGCCGTCGGACTTGGATCCTCCGGCAGAGTGTTCTTTGGAGTGAATCTTGAATTTCCTGGCCTTCCTCTTCATCACTCTGTTCACGCCGAACAATTCCTCGTCATGAATCTCGCTCTCAACGACGAATCTCGCCTCAATTTCCTTGCCGTCTCTGCCGCGCCGTGTGGCCATTGCCGCCAATTTCTTCAAGAAGTTCGCGCCGCTGCCGAGATCAAAATCTTCGTCTCCTCAATCGAATCCTGTTCCAAATCGAACGATTACGTTCCTCTCCCCGAACTTCTCCCCCATCGATTTGGCCCCGATGACCTTCTTGATAAGAGCATTCCGTTGATTCTCGAACCTCGATTTAACGGCCTTTCCCTGCCGGACGAATCCGCCGGAAATCATAATGGCGATTGGGAGAAACTCCAACGCGCCGCCCTAAACGCTGCGAATGTGTCCCACGCGCCGTACAGTAAATGTCCTTCAGGAGTTGCGGTGATGGACGCTGATGGACGAATTTACAAAGGACCGTACATGGAATCGGCGGCGTATAATCCGAGTATGGGGCCGGTACAGGCGGCGGTGATAGCGTACGTCTCCGGCGGCGGTGAAGGGTATGAGAAAATCGTCGCCGCCGTGTTGGTGGAGAAGGAGGGCATGGAGGTGAAGCAAGAACACACAGCAAGGCTGTTACTGCAGGTAATCTCGCCGGTGTGTGAATTCAGAGTGGTTCATTGTATCGCCGCCGTGTGATTGGGCGGAAGAAATTACCGGAGGTTCCTCCATTAGAGAAGAGACTGAAGTGTTTGGTGCATGTTAATAAAGACGATTTCGGAATTTCAATGGCTCTGTAATGTTTAAAAGCTTCCGCAGAGAAATTAATGGATNTGGAGAGAAATGAAGAGTTGGGCCTCCTGAGTTGAGCATTTACGGCCCAAGCCTATGGTCACGTGGCCTTCACAAGCCCACGGTTGAACCACTTTTAGCATTCTCGTGTTTTTATTTTTATTTTTTTTTTGAATTTGGATCACAATTTCCGAGATGATTTAGGCCGATTTTCCATAAAATAAAATAAAATTAAAAATTCCTTTGACATCATTTTAATCAACGCTTAATTAAGAATTTAAGATAAAAGGGATTATGATAATATGAATCTTATATCAATTCTTTATGACCCATATCATCATTTTAAAGTTTCTTAAAAGAAAAGACACTCTATAAGCATTCTAAGCTTTGTTCCCTAAGATCGGTTCGACGGAGAATTATTATTTTTTAAAATTATGATTAAATATATTTGGGTCACATGATCTCGAAAATTTAGACAAAAATCCTTTTATTTTTCAGAGAATTAAATACCATTTTCTCATATAAAATTCAAATTGCCCAAAATAAGAGGTATAGAACCGAGAGAATCAAAATGAAAGAAAAGGTAGAAGAATGGAATGAAGAATGAGATGTGGCGGCGGAGTAAGTGGTCGGAAGGTGGAGGTTGACGGCGGCGAATATGGCTGGTGGGATGGAGAGGTCCAATCCACTATACTTTCCAACTTCTGTGGGGGAATCGTTTTTTTTTTTCCACTTCAATTGATTCTACACAAAGTTAAACACCAAAAAGAAAAAAAAAAAAGAAAGAAATAAAGTGCCTTTGGAAAGCATCATTACTTTTCTAGTGGGTGAGTCGAGATTTTCGACCTGAGAATTAAGAAGCTTGTTAATTAGAATAATAGTTTGGATAGCTCGTGTTTTAAAAAGTTATGTAAATGAATGGGTTTGAGAGAATAGGTTTGGGATACTATCGTTCACCTATTAAACGCTAAATTTGAGAAACCCAATAGACAAATATGGATTCTAATTCTTAAACCAAACCCGCAAAATTCAACACCTAACCCAAACACCTCTTTATGGCTCGTTTGTTTCAAGGTTCATGAGTATGAGTTATAATTCTTTTCAAGACGCTTTTAATTTTCTAATAAATAAGGAAAATGAAACATTCTTTATAAATGTGTGAAAATCTCTCCCTAATTGATGCGTTTTAAAAATTTTGAAGAGAAACTTAGAAGAGAAAGCCCAAAAAATACAATATCTACTAACGATAGGCTGAGGTTCTTACACGAAGGGTATGTTCCAAGATGTTAAAAAAAATACAGAGATTTTAATCAAAGCAAGCAAAGCTAATGGACAATGAAAACCAGGGAGTGAATTATGAACAATAACAACAAAATTTACAAGGAAAAACATGAAACTCAAACTCTTTTCCGTTTTAGAACATCAAGAGCCATAAAATAAAGCGCTGTTTGTTTGTTTTTTCTATGATAGGGAGAAAGAAGCGGAGGCAGCGTGCTTGAGAGGCATCTTGATGACACCTCTTCCACCTGCACATTCTGATAAACCTTCTTCATCCAAAGAGAAAATATCCTCACTTCCTTTCAATGCTCCATGCACAAACACCACCACCACCCCAATGGACATAGAAATTATAATGTTTTTAGTTGCATGTGTAAAGAAAAGCAATGCAACGGTGATTAAAGTTAAGACCACCATCACCAATCGATCGTCGACCGCCCTGCCTCGAATCACAAAGGGTTCATCATGTAAGAAATATAAGTACAGCCAAGCCAACAATGAGATGATGAAGACCATAAATGAAATGGGTTGCCATAGCAAACTTAGAAAGAGGATGAATAATATGATGAGAATGTAATTGGTCCAGAAGAACTCTGCATTGTTCTTAATTCTGTTGATTAGCTGCTTAGAGGATGCGGGGAAGGTCAGGTCTTGAAGCTGGATCATCTCCATCCATGGCCTTTGCGTGCCGAGGCACGACGCAATGCGCTCTCTTGCACGAGAAGTGGAATGCAGGTTCGATAAAGGGACTGGCTCCGTCGGGATTGTTCCATACGTTGCCATATTCCCTCTTATTTGGCCGTTGCTAGAGAGATGGAAAGATGGGAAGATGGGAAGAGGAGGTGAGAGAGAAAGAGGGAGAAGGCTGAAGGCGCCATTAAACCATAGCCATATATGGGGGAGAGAGAGAGGTTAAAAAGAACCATTTTTGGCAGAGCCTAAATACTTTGTTCTAAAAACAGAGAATATTATGTGCCACTAATGTTTGAACTGTAAAATCATCAGCCAAAACAGATATGGAAGCTACAGACTGGTATTTTTTCCCCCATGGAAACTACTTTTTATGTAAGCCAGACGTCCATATCAAAGAACTTAACTAAATTAAGAATACGATTAAAATTTGTGTTCTTCTCATCAACCAGAATTTAGCAATACTTTTGTCAAGTGAAATATCAGGAATGAAACCAGAAACTCATAATCTAAACGGGCTATCTAACCCTTGTGGGTCATCAATATGGCAGTGCCTCTCAGCCTAGATTTCTTAACCTACAGATCTAGGACACAGAGTAACTAGGATCTGTTTCTTTACAAGTCTAACAATCTCTTGCAGATAGTGTTAGATCCAACATCGGTTAGGAGAAGAACGAAACATTCTTTGAAGGGTGTAGAAACCTCTCCCTAACAAATGCGAGTACAATATCTGCTAGCGGTGGGCTTGGGGATAACCCTCGAATATTGTGCTACTCATGCTTTAAAAGCCTTGTTGAGATATGAAGGTTGAACAATCTCTTGCATATAGTTTTAGATCCCACGTCGATTGGAGAGGAGAATAAAACAAAGGGTTTGCATATAGTTTTAGATCCCACGTCGATTGGGGAGGAGAATAAAACAAAGGGTGTGGAAACTTCTCCCTCGAAAGGGAAAGTCCAAAGAGGACAATATCTGATAGAGGTTGGCTTGAGGATAATCCTCCAATATTGTGCCGCTAATGCTTTAAGAGCGTTGTTGTGATATGAAGGATGAATGAGATGTTGAGTTTCAACAATGAAAAGCACTAAGATGAATTAGATTAGCATACCATGTTTCCAGTATCAACCAGGAGGAGAATGGCGAGTGCTTGAGCTTTCACTTCTAAAACTTTGGTTTCATTGAAGGTAGAGCTTACCCAGGGTGATCTTCCCAATACTTCTCCTGCACATTTTACAAGGATTGAAGAAGGTACAAGGGCATAAAAATGGAAGTGTATGAAGAGCAACAAGAAAGAACAATCCAAAAAACCCTACCATTAAACCACATTGCACGCTCTGAACTCCAGATTCCCAAATCGCAATGAACATCCAAGTTCAATGTTCAAAACAAAATTTAGACCTAAACCTAGAATGGGTGACATGGATGCACGCAGAATGACTTCCAGATTCCCAAATGGCAAGGAACATCAATTCCTTCCTATATAAACAATGGAATTATGAACTTGACCACGGAGGAATAAGGTAGAGAACCGTTTCTCCTTCCCTTTCATCGATGTTTCAATCGGCTTAATTCACAGTTTCGGCGTCAATCGAATAGAATCAAAATGACACAAAATTGACACACATGCTAAGTAAAACGATAATTTGCATGAGAAGAAAAATAATTGAACGCGACACTACCGAAATTACCTTGTAGAGTTTCTCGGTGATGGCAGCGCCAATATATATTGAACTGTAACCAAAGGCACAAACGATTTCGGTGACCTATACGGATCGATCATGTCCCAGAGAATCGTTGCTTTCCTCCATAGAAAGCTGGCCATTTCTGGCAATCGCAGTAGAATGAGAAGAAGAAGAAGAAATCGACTGATATTTCAAGGAAAACAAAATACAGAAATGGTGGTTACTCACTAATTCGTAGCGTAATCCGTAGCAGAGAAATGGGGAGTGGACAAACAAAACTAAGGCCATTTGTTTTGAAGATTTGCAGCGAGGAAGAGGAAAATAGAGAAGCCCAATAAGAATGAGAATTGGGTCAGCTTCACCTTGAATTTTTGGCTTTAAATAAAAGTTTATGAACGTAATTTAAATTTTTAGGGAACAAAATCGAACAAATTTAAAAATTTAGCTGTTGGTTGATCATAAATTATAAGCAAATGAACCTATGAAACCACAGAATTCACAGACTTAACGAAATATTAAAGCATCAAAGAGAAAACAGACTTCTTTTGAACAAAAGGAATAGAAAACAAAAGTTGGAATACTTATTTGAACACAAAATTCCATTCAACCTTAATTGTAAATATAATACACATCATACTTACTTTCCTTAACAAGAAAAAAAGAGAAAAAAAAGTTTGGCACTCCTATAATGTGGGGGCAAAATTTAGGTAAAACATGAACAGTCAACCTCACAGCTCCAGTAGTAAAGAAACAAACGGACGTTCATCTCGACTTTCAAGCAGCAACATCAGAAGGAAGAGTAGTTTGAATGTTTGAAGGCATGAGGATATTGAAACCATCTGCAGCAGTAGACACAACCATCCCTGGAATCTGAGCATGCCAATGTAATTCCTTCAAGTCCTTTTGCCCCTGGTGAGTGAGCAGAAGATGTGAGATCATCACGTGTCGATTTACATAACAGACGCATGCTTATGTTAAAAAGAGTACAAAAAAAATGGAAAGATGCAAAGAGGTACCTGATGAACAAATAGAAGTTGTGGAGGTAAATCTTCAGGTGCATTTACTTGTTCTTTGGTTTTTGCTTTGAACTCAGCTTCTTCTTCCTCATCCTTTTCTAAAGAGAGGTCCCATATTCTGGTACAAAAATTGAAGCAGCAATTCGAGTTTAGTGACGTAGGGACATAAAAATCTTCTTATTAACTTCTCGTTGAGACTTACGTCAATTGGTTGTCGGAAGATGACACTGCCAGTGTGGAGGCTTCATGTGGACTCCATTCTATGGACGTGATGGGATGTTTATGGTATTCAAAATGCGCTACTACAGAATCACCTTCCTGCCAATAACAGAGGAAAGAAAATGGCAACTGTTAAAGCAACACTTTCTACAGGTACGAAGGATAAGTCATAAACGGGCGGTATAGTGTCGAGACTAAATTGCCAGCGATAACTTAGTGATTAGCAAGATATATTGCGTAATGAGTTCCTTATAAATAGAAAGGCTGGGCTCTGTGGAGAGGCAAGTAAATATTGTATAATTCCTTAATCTTTTATATTTCAATATACCTTAGCTATGTGGTTTCTATCGTGTTGTTTGTGGAGGGAACATATGCTCGTAAGGTGTAAACTGCACACGTGTCTTATACTTAAGTTTTCTTTGAGTCTAAAAGGCTTACCTTAAGCAATCGGAGATCACGAATAGAAAACGTTCCATCATCACAGCCTGATGCCAACATGCAGCTAGCAAGCCTAATGGCATAATATAACTGCATAAGCCATATTCAAAGAACAACGAAACAAAGACGGAGAAGTTACCGAACTTATAACTACCTGTTCCAAGAAATAACATTCACATCTGCATTGTGTGCCTTAAAATAGGCGGCAGGAGACTTCCCTGAACGGACATCCCATATTGCAATATTCCCATCCACAGAAGAGGAGGCAAATACATGAGGTTCTGTAGGACTCCACTGCATAAACTCGAATTTAGCAGTTGCCAGAATTTGATTTGTTTGAAGGAAATGTGATAGTTCAGAATTAGAGTATACCTGCAGATCTTCAACGCTTGCAGAATGTCCAACAAATGGAGCAGCATCGACGTTCCATGAAGTGCCAGACGAAGGCTCCCACAAATGAATAAAATTTTTACAGTCCCCTAGCAAAGACGACAAAATGTATCAATAGAAAACAGCCACGAAAAGTCATCAAGTTTTCTGGTTTCCATGGCAAGAAGACAAAATGCATACCAGACAGAAGCCTTCCAGGAACAAGTGGACTCCAGTCTATAGCATAACCTTCATCCTTGTGCTTGAACTTCATTAGTGGAGCCTGATTAAAAACTGAAGATTCTCCCTGGCTAACTTCAGCTTCTGATTCGGCTAAAGTATTGAGATGCGAACTGAAGTCCCAAATCTGCATACCCAAAAAAAAAAGTAAAACAAAAAATAATAGGAACTTTTTGTTCAGTCCAAAAGCATAGGGAATTTTGCATGAAATAAGAATGAGATAGAATTGACACTCTCCCTGCAAAAATAAATAAACTCAAAGGTACATGCAATCATTCTTGAAGCATTACAAGACACAAGGACAAGCTCCAGAATTAGAGAGTATAAATCAAGTCTAACCTGAACGTGGCCACTATCAGACCAAGATGCACATATATGAGGATTTTGCTGCATGGCACGTATACGATTTATGCATCCTTCATGAGCTACCTTACGCAGCTGTTGATGAAAAAAGTGTGAATATAAACACATTAGAATCATGGTAAGATACATAAACAGGTAGCAACGAAGGATTTGTTAATTTAACATAATACCTGCAAAATTGGTGCCTTAGATCCACCATCCTCCTCATCTTCACTGTCCTCATCACTGTCACTGCTATCACTGTCCATGTCAGCATCATCAGTCTCTGGTTTATTGGGCAATAGTTCACGTCTCTTTCCAGACACATTAGATATCTTAAATATTCCAATGGAATTCCATGAAGCTTTCTCAGCCTGCAAACAAAATACCACAATATCTTGAAATAATGCCTTAAATTGAAAACAACGATGAGCTGGTAAAAGCAATAAAAGCATTGAAAATCTTGTAGTAGAAAGCATAAGTCCCTTTTTTTATAAATATTCAGCTTAACCAATTTATTCTCAGAAAAGATCACCAAATATACATTTCCCAATTAAAACGAGTACGTCCTCAGAATCCCATATTTCAAAATAAGAAAGACACCTATTGTCCTATTCTGGAAAAGAATTAACAACTCAGACATGATAAAAGGTTCTTCCACTAATCAAACTCACCTGAGTCCCTGCGACAAGATAAACAGTGTGTGGAAACTCTGTCCTCACCAAGCCTAACGAGTCACGAACAATATCGAAGCTATAAACATAAAAACAATTCAAACTGTAAATTTAAATCCTAAAATAATGAGACTATTAAAGTCTTAGAAAATAAAAAGAGTAAAAAATATAAATAGACTAACTGGGATAGCTATTACTTTCCCTAATATTCAAGAGAAATAATGCTTCAACCATCCCTTAGAGACCAAGCTTTTCTACGATACTTCATGTTTCTCAAGCAGAAATATTAAATTTCGACACATTATACCAAATCCAATCATCAATAGCTCGGTCGTCACAACAGACTGAAAATCCTAAAAAGTTAACAGTTGGGAAACCGAAATTAACAGATGACAATCTAACTTACCCCTTTGATTTTCCAACGTTGGTCAGAGAAATTCACCAAAATCTACGTTCCCGATTAATCTAGAGCTAAACTTAAATTTCAACCATCACGTTCGAACTCGAACATCAAAGACGACAGGTAAGGAAAAAATTAACAATACCTCAAACAGGGCCAACCAATGTGGAAGGCATGGAGAGAGTTGTATGCAGAGGGGTCACATTGAAGTTCCTCTCCTTCGTCCAACTTATCCACTCCCGGTTGCCAGACCTTTGCGGGCATTGAAGGTACCGATGAAGAAGACGCTCCAGCCCCATTCCTCGAACCCTGCGAACGAACAAACGATTTTCAGAGGTTAGAAAACTCCCAAAGCTCATAGGATAGAAGAATCGGAGTTGGAAGAAGGGAAGGGATAGGGGTTTGGAAGAAAGTGCACCTTGCTTTTTCTCTTGACTTTCTTGAGGTTTTTGATGCTCCGAACCATTGTTACGTCGGGGTGATCGCTCCGGAGGGAAAGCTGGGGGGTAGAAACTCAGTCTCGCAGCGCCCTCTACTCCTAGGGGTTTTGCTCCGGAATCCTTAAAAAGGGTGGCAATCGATTCGGCTCGATTTAGGGTTTAGGTCGAACCGTTTAGGGTTTGTGAAAGAATTTATATCTTTTGAAAAAAAAAACCGGATCTTTTTCTCTTAATTTCTTTTTCTTTTTTTAAATCTCGCAAGAAAATAGGGACTTTCATGAAAATTAATGGGAAAAATATATATTTTTAAACATTAAACATTAAAAAAAAAAAAACAAAAAAACAAAACAACAGAAATGGCATATGGTGGTGGTGTTTCAACTTATGGTGGCAATAAAAATCGTGGTAAAAAAAGACATAAAAGGAAGAAAGAAAAGGTTGCAACGGCCAAGAGGGAAGACGAGTTAGTAGGATTTTGTTTAGGATTTTGTTGAGAACCATGAACTCGTGTTAGAACGTGAAGTTCACTGCATGACCTGGTAGATTGTAGTTCTATCCATCGTGTCACCTCATGTAAGTTGTGTGTGTGGTACACTGTTTACGCAATTTATTTAGTTACTAGTACTCATGGAATCACTATTAATTGATTCGGTCGATTAAACCAAACCAAATCAACCAAACCAAATCGAATTGGCTCACGTGATTTTCAAATGAATATACACAACCAACTCAAGTGGAGCTAAATATCAAATACAACACATATATAACACAAAACACAAGATCCAACTAGTTTATGAACAACAGCCCAATTAATCAATATGAAATACAAACATTGAATCAAACTTTAGAGAGCAGAGATTATCACTTAAATCGCCATTAAACAGTTAATCAAATCTGCAGAAGTTCTACAAGAAGATATCCGGGTTAACGAAGGTTTCACTACAAGAATCAGTCTCCTGAAATCACGTACGTATTTACCTGGATGAGCTCTAATCAAATCAGTTTTGAGAGGATGAACATTGAGCCGTTCAAGAATCAGCTTCTAACCTACCAATTCATTTTTTACTCGAACCTGTTTTTTCTCTCCAACCATCAACAATCCAGTGGAATGGTTTTTGGTGCTGATCTTCCGAGATGTTCTCTGTAACTATGCCAGTGGTATCCACCATCAATGTTGAGGGTATTTCCATTATTTCACTATCACTGCATTTTTCTATTCCATCATTTTCCAGTTGACCCAAATCTTTTTCTGCTTCATCGTTCTCCATTTGCCCCAAATCTTTCTTCCTTGCACTTGCAAACATGTAGGCTGCAAGGTCATAAATACACACATCAGTTGCAGCAGTAAATGTTGAAAACACATGTCTGAAGTTAAAAATCAACTAAATGCTGTCATGTGGCAGCAGTAACTGTTCCTCCTACTGAAGTTCTAGAAATTTTTTTAACAAGAATCAAAGCTTTGAATACGAACTCCAAATGGAGTTGGAAAATAAAGTTACAAAGGATAAAAGCTTTCCAATTTAGAATATATCTTGTAAATAAAACCAAAGAGAGGCTTTGAAATGAGCTGACTCGAACGATCGAACCAATAACAATGTCTGTGTTCAAAATCCTCTGAATTCTTTCGAATGAGAGATCTGAGATCAAAACTTTTTCTGCATAGACTCAAAGCAAATGAAAGTGCAGGGGAAAATATGGCCCCAAAAGAAACGGGAGAACTTGCTTTTGGCATTTTAACAGAAAACTCTCGGAATGGAGACTCTTATTAGATTTAGTACTTTGTAACAATTCTGTTGTATCATTAAGTGGCTATATATATGCCCTTGCCTCTATTGAATTAAATACGCAAGGTTATTTACTCTCTGTCTCAAAAATTATAATTGGATATGGAATATTCTTCATAGAGTTCAGGAAGAGATTTCAAAAGATTTGCCATAGACAGAATGAATGCACCGATCAGTATCCAGAGCTTTACAACGTGTTACCGCGTTGAAAATGAAACTGGAAGCATAACTTCTAAAGGAAGTGACAACAAAAAAAACTCATTTTGACAAGGAAGGAATCAGAGCAAGGAGATTGAGATGTTTTAAAATCCCTGCAGTACCCTTGGATAAAGAATAATACTGGGAAGAAAAGAAGAGAAATATGACTGCTTCGAAGAGAAGCGATGAAGGACGGTGCCAGAATCCAACGAGAACACCGAAAAAACCTAATTCAGCTCCACGTAAGATAGCCAAAGTACCTGGCTCATCCGGAAATGGGAGTTGAATAGCTGATCTTGGTTATCACCTCATCAATAAGCTAGTTCTCAACTAACTCGAGCCAATGGACAACATGAGAAAGGTATCATCTAAGGTTGTGCCTTGCTTAAATGAGAATATGGAGAGACTATATCTTCCTCTTTCTCTCCTCTTGAAGCAAGGTCCCTCAAACATTAATTTGAAAATTCAAAAGATCTTGTAAGACATATGTATCTGATTTGAGATGTTCTATAAATAGAAATGAAAATATTTCTCCTCATTAACAACAATCTTCCCAAACTAATTGTTGCCGGTTCATAGCTAAATCGAATGGAGGATCACATGACTTTGAACAAGCATTCCTATGCCCTTTGATTCGGGTATCTTCGGTGGAATATCACAAATTTAATTTTCAAGCTTACCATACTCGAAAATCCTAATGCATGGCCCTCCCTCATAAACAGCTAATCACTCCATATCTTAGCAGAAATCCCTGTGTGTAGCTAAGAGTCAAACTCTAACAAGTGAAGTTCAATAATATTAGTGGAGCATACAGAAGGTGCAGAACCTGGAAGAACTAAGAAATAACTTAGACCAATTTCTTACTAGCTAACTTCTATGCATATGCAACAATACTATGGTGGCTATAGTATCATGCCATGGTAGATCATTGACACATTTTCTCAGCAATCTTCTCTTTTCAATTAAAACATAAAGATCAGGGAATAACAACTTCAATAGGACTGCTTGTACATATACATTTCCCTCAACAAATACCATCTTTATTATGTCTCAGCGAAGGTAAGCTCAGATATTTCCAAATAAAAGAAAGCGTCCACTTTACCTAATGTGGCTGGAACTGGGGGAACAATCTTGCCGAAAAAGAAGCATTTAGACAGAACAAACAAGGATATTCCACCAAGAAATCGCGGCAATAGCAATTAGCAACATATCTCATAACCACACAAAGAAATTCAACTCAGTCATTACATCAAACACCTTGCGTGCCAGAACTAAAACATTGAACACACAGTTTTTTTCCATCACAAACTCCATTTCACATCTCTCAGAATCATTTCAAGTTCGAAGATCTGGGGAGGTTAACAATCGACATTGGGATTAAAAAAAAAAAAGACGCCCCATCACGAATGCGAGTAAAACGAAAATGCAGAAGGCGGAGATTATAGAATAAACCTGAAAGGGCGAAATTGGAGATCAGTAGAACTCGCCAGACGACCTTGAAGCGTCTGGGTAGCTGATCATTGGGAGGTAAAGACGGCGGTGAAGATAGAGATGACAGTGATGCTCGTGGGTCCGCCATTGAAAGTGGCGAAATTGGGTAGCTTGGCGATGACAGAGTTGACTCGGTCTTCGTGTGCGCGCCAAGCAACGCCCCTTATACTAAAACCCCAATTTTAAGACTATGCTGCCGCCCTTTTATATTCTCTAAATTATACCAAAATGGTGATAAGTTGGGGAATAAAATAAAATTCTAAATGTATTTATTTTCCTATAAAAAAAATTATATATATATATATACACCAAAATTTCTTAATTGAGAAAATGAATTTGAATTTCGAACATCTTAACCAATTATATTTGTTTAATCAATTAAATTAGGTTTAAATTAGTGTTAAAATGTTGATTTATCGTCAAATTAATATTTTATCAACTTAATAAATAAAAATATATTTATTTATTTATTTATTTATTTATTTATTTATGTTTATGCTTTTAATTTTCGTACCAACATATATATAAGACGTGACATGATATATGATATCATATTATTTGAACTAAAATGTATATGTCTCATATTATTTTTTTTTACTTAAAAAAACAAATTATTTTGTAAATTCTGTCGGCATCTTTTTGTCTTGGACAAGGGACCACTTACAATTATTTGTTATTAAAAAATAAATAAATAGAAAAAAGGACGTTGAGGTATTTGACGAAGGCACTGAATTATTTTTCAGTGTATTTGAAGTACAAGGATGCCTTTCCCAACAACAAACACCAATAATCTCACTTCCATCTGTACATATATTTAATGAGTGGTTAACCAAACTCTTACGAGCGTTTATTATGAAAAAAATTTCATATACTTATAAACAATGTTTCGTTATCTCTCTCAAATATAGGTGAATATACTAACAACGTGCGCATTCATTGCTAGTGATTTGATAATGAGAATTCTCCAAATACCATCGTTGCTTCTTCTCTAGGAATAGAAGTTCACGACCCGTAGCCTTTCTACCTCTACATGACATTGCTCCGTCAAGCTTTCACCCATTGCAAAAAATTCCTCATTGCTGCCTCCTGTAGGAGTATGGGTTGTGTCTCAATCTTAGCGTGGCTGATCATCCTTTCGAACCAGCTACTAATCATTGTCTTAGTAAGCTATTGTCTTGCTAATTAGCTGATCAAATGTGAGTCCCTCTTTTTTTTTGTGATAATCTTAACAAAGTACTAGTATTAGCCTTTAGAGATAGATTTCACTCTCGTAAACCCTTCAAGACAGATAAGGTGACCTAAGTAACAAAGTTGTGCGTCAAATTCATCTCTAATTAAGATTAAATTATAGGTTTGGCCCTCAATTTTAAAGATATGTTGGTTCAGTCTACCTACTTTAGAAAAATATATATTGTGATGTCTCACATTAGTTGGAGAGGATAACAAAACATCATTCATAAGAGTTTGGAAACTTTCCCCTAGTAGACGGGTTTTAAAGCCTTGAGAGGAAGCCCAAAAGGGAAAACCCAAAGAGGACAATATCTGCTAGCGGTGGGTCTGGGTCGTTACAAATGGTATCTTAGCCCGACATCAGATGATGTGTCAGCCTTCTCGTTGTTCCCCAAAGGGGGTAGACACGAGACAATGTGCTAGTAAAGACGCTGGGCCCCAAAGAGGGTGAATTTGGAGGGGATCCCACATCGATTGGAGAAAGGAACGAGTGCCAGCGAGGACGTTGGGTCTCGAAGGGGGTGGATTGTGATGTTCCACATTCAGCAGACGCGTTATAAAGCCCAAAAGGGAAAACACAAAGAGGGCAATATCTAGTGGAAAACACAGAGATGACAATATTAAATCATTAAAACTCTCATTTTTTATAATTTTAGGACTAAATAGTCATAAATTTAAAAGTAATATATATATATATATATAGAAATATAAAAATAACTAAAAATAAAGAGAGAGAGATGAGAGGACCATTAGGGGCAGAGGGCGGAATTTGGTGATATGGAGACGACTTTACATAACCGGAACAACAAAAGCTGTTTTTTCCAGCTCTGTGTATCATCGCCATCGTCAATCCTTTCTTCAATTATTGTTTTCTTACCATTTTCCCTTTCTACCCTTCCACTCTATGTTATTTACACTTTTACCCCTCCCTCTTTTTCTTTTTCTTTTTAATTATCAAATATTCCTCCATTCTTTTAACCTTAATCCAAACCATTCAAATATAATTTTATTTAAGTCGAGTAATAATAATAATAATAGTGCAATTTGCACAGACCGTATAAATTTCTCTTTAGTAGACACATTTTTAAATTAGTAGACGAAATTTCTTATCTAATAAATATATATTATATGAAATTAATTAATACAAATACAAGATTTCCTCAACGTTTTCATTCCAATTATTTGAAAACTTTCCATTCCCAAAATGCATCAGCATTTAACTATAAGGGCATTAACTAGAAAAAAAAAAAAAAAAACATATAATAAGTTAAAAATGAAAAATAAAATTCAACCATGAAGAAGCCCATAAGATAGAGTCATAAGCAAAATGGCAGCTTCTCTTTCATCCTGCGGGAAAACTCGTTGGTAAGTTGAAGAAATCTCGCTCAATCGCCTCCCCATTTTCACATCTTCAACACAAAGCTTCCTTCTCCCTCCACCCCCAGCGGCGGAAGCGGCGGCGGCGGTGGTGGTGGCGACCACTTCTTTGTGTTTTCTCTTCATTGTCGCCGCTGGTTTTATTATCGCCTTGTTTGTTTTCAAAACTACCGCCGTCGAGTTTCCGCCGTTCGCCGCTTCCGCCATTGCTCGTCTTGCTTTTCTCTGCCGGATTCCGCAGGCGTTACATAATGACTGCACCAATTGGTATTATATTACTCCAAATTTTACAAACCCTAGAAATTCATTCAATTTTGCAATCCAACAAAAATATATATATATATATATATATAATGAATTTACCTTGGGACCTCTTGGGCCGCTTCTCCAAAGGGGAGTTTTTGTGGTGTTGCAATCGGAACAGGTTCTGATAATTGCGCCACCGCCGTCGTTTAACGTGTTTCGTTTGTTGGTCTGATCGGACGGGGACGGTGACGGTGGCATCGGGTTGAGATCTTGGAAATTCCGGAGGGCATCGATCGTCTTGGTGGGTGTCTCGGTTTGGTTATAATTTATAACCAACCTGATCTTGGAAGACGAAGAAGAGGAAGAAGACGACCACTTGACCGAATCGTTACGGTTATGATCATTGCTTGAAGTTTCACTCTTCCAAATTGTAAAGCTTAGGCCAGTTTCCACTTCTTGATTGCTTTCATGAACTTGATCATCCTCCTAAGAACAAAAAAATTTAAAAAACAAAACAAAAACAATTAAGGGTTTCTTCCAATTTGTAGGGATGTTGGAAATTTCAAACCCCTTTTCGATTATCAATTCAAATATACGAAGAATTTTAAACCACGAGTCGTGAAAGTCATAACAAACACATTCTTCTTGATAGTCGTCCCTGAGTGGGGTGACTAACATGTCATACCTGGTGATGGAACCCTAACGAGTGAGGATGATCAGGGTTGGAACGATGGAGATCGGGAAAGAGCGGGAAAGAAAGCGGAGAGGAGGGAGAAGAGTCGAGCGGGGTGGTAGGGAAGAAGAGATGATGATCGGAGGAGGAAGAGTAGCGAAGAAGATCGTCGTGATTGGAGGGAAACGAGTCTCGATAAGGCGGAGCCATGGCGGATAAGGAGAAGAGAAAACCCAAAGGAGGAGATGCAATGGTGAAGGGAATTATAAAGGGAAGGGAAGGGGAAGCTGGGCCTAGGGTTAATAAATTAGAGACATTCACGTGCCTTTCAAGACAAAGAAAAGAACAAAACTTAAGAAGACAAGAGCCAGAAATTTGAATGAGTGGCATTCTGTTACACAGACCCCAATTCAAAATTTTGAATTTCTCCTCTTTTATTTATTTATTTATTTATATTTTAAATAAGGTTAAATTTTGAATCAAACTCGATAAGCTTACTTAGTTAAATACGTTGTAGTTGTCGTGATGAACGGTCCTGGTCTCGAGAGAGATATTATAGTAAGATAAGAGGTGTTCGTAGACGAAAAATATAATATATATATATATATATTATATGATACGCATGGGAGAGGAATAGTTGAGAGTGTGACAGGAATGTTTTGACATTTTATTTGCAGTGGATGAAAGAACATTAGGGATTTAAGGGAAATAGCATTTAATGCTGCCAGAGAGAAAGGGCCAATTCAACGCCATTTCCATACCCATTCCTTTTAAGTTTTTTTTTTTTTTTTTAAAAAAAAAATTAAAAGTTTAATAATATTTTTTAAATTTTAAAAATATTTTTTTAAGAGTTTAAGGGTATTATTAAAAATTTTAAAAATGGAAAGGTATATATTTTTTTTAAGAGAATGTTATGGGGAAAATATCTTTTTTGGTCTAAGAAAATTACAATTTTACCTATTTGATTTTTGAGTTAAAATTTTATTTATTTTTATTCATAAATTTCAAGACTTTTTGTTTTTATCATTTGTGTTAGTTTTGTATTAAATCATTTGAAATAATTAAATTAAATTAGTTTTGAAATTAATTATAAAATTTCACGTCATAATTTCTTAATTAATTAACTGAAAACTAATTAAAAAAATTAAACTCAAAATAAAAATAAAAACATTTTTAAATTTAAGGTCGATCTAAAATAAAAACATTTTTTTTCCCTCTTTTTAGTGTGTTTAAATATATTGCCAAATCATCGATCTCGAAATCAGGTGTGGGACCCACAAAACTTTGGCTTTTTTCCGCTTACCTGACACGTAAGCTAGTTATCATCTAGACTGTTCCTCGAAAAACACATAATGTATTAATTTTTTATTTTCTAAAACCATAGAGCCGAAATTAAAATTTATTAATGAGTTAAATTGAATTAAGGGTTTGATTTACTCAAATTAATTTAAGCAATTATTCAAAATATTAAATTATAAAATTAGTTATAGTTAACTAATATAAACTATTATTAATTAATTAATTTATAAACATATATTTTTACAATATTATATAATTTATAATATATGATATTGTAAATTATAAAAAATTAGAGAAAAATAAATAAATAAATAAGAAAAAAGGTTGAGGCGAAGTCATACAAACCCTAATTTTACATTTTCCAAGCTGGAATTTTGAATATAAATTATAAAAAATATAAAAATATTTTTGTTAAAAAAAAAAAAAAAAAAGGGGAAATTATTAATGATAAAGAATAAGGCTACGTTTGGGGTTTGTTAATCACTCGCAAGGGGTGTGTGTATGGTTGGATGGAAAGACATGAGAGGGACCCTCTCCTTCCAAAACATTACATTATCTCACTTTCTTCCAAATATTTTCTTTGTTTTTTCTCTCTCTAAACTTGGTCCCATCTCTCTCTCTTTCTCTCTCCTCTTGGATCCCACTTGGACTGTCCCCCTACTTCAGATCACGGGAACGGTA
This sequence comes from Cucurbita pepo subsp. pepo, assembly GCF_002806865.2. Taxonomy (NCBI): domain Eukaryota; kingdom Viridiplantae; phylum Streptophyta; class Magnoliopsida; order Cucurbitales; family Cucurbitaceae; genus Cucurbita; species Cucurbita pepo. The sequence goes on along the minus strand of NC_036641.1, from coordinate 9,320,400 downwards.
CACGTACAATCTGAGTTCTATGTCGAGATTTCTTACATAGTTTACGATGAATAAATGTACCGTATTCTTTCGAACCTGTGAATCTAAGTCTCTTATCATGATGCTTGTACTGTCACTTAAGTCTCATCGACCATTTGTGCATTGTATTTTTGGTCTCTTGCTCGCTACCCATTTTGACTAGATCTCTCGTGTTCGTTGTGCCGCCATTTGAATCGAAATGAACTAAACTTGTAAAATGGTCGTATTTTATTTGTTCGTGTTTGTTGGATGATAAAAGTCCCACATCGGCTTATTTAGAGAATGATCATTGGTTTATAATCAATTAATACTGTCTCCATTCGTATGAGGCTTTTTGGGGAAACTCACCAAAGTCATGAGACACATATTTAAATAAATAAATTATTATAATAAAATAATGTTGGATGATGGGCTTACATTCAAGCCCAATAGCTAAGGCATCGGCTTTGTCTTCTACTTAGTTGGGCCATAAAATCTAAGCCCAATGGGCTTTAATGACAGAACGAATTTGTGGGCTTAAATTGTCGTCGTGGACGGTTATGGGCCCGTCAATGAAAAAGTTTCGTAATTCATTCACTATATTTTATATAAATTAATATAATAACATGAGATATTTAGAAACTGCAATTAAAAAAATAAAATAATTTCTTATTTTAAATTTATTTTATGCGTAATATAAAGGAATTTAATTTAAGCAAAAAATATATATATATATATTTCCACGTATTAATAAAATCTTAATTATATCGACGACCTTATAATATACTATTTATATTTTAAATATTTGTAATAATTTATAAATTTCTATTTTTCTTCGAGACTGATTTAAGTAGTATATTGATTATGTCATAGAGTACTAACGAACGGAACAAAATCATGGATGCATAACGATTCGTTGAAAGAGACAAATGACATATCTCTATCATATTAATCAACTAACTGAATTCATATAGATAAATATTTACTGTATGGATATTTTGATCGACCTTAATTATGTCGAACAACAAACAAAAAGAACGTGTTTATCTCAGACAATCAGTTATTGAAAGCGACACATAACATATCTCATACTATATTGATCGACTAACCATATCCATATCGATAAATGCTCATTTAAAAAAAAAAAATATGTGTATAAAGTTTCAAACATCATCATTATCCATTACTCCTAGTCAAATTGAGCTCGAGCTTTCATCCATATCTCATTTAATAGACTCGTAAAAGAACATTCATTGAGTATAAGTTATACGCTTGATCGAAACGTTGACCGCTAGATTAGATTGCACTAAATATATATAAAGGAAGTAAAAACACGGATATTAATAGATTCACATACGTAATGATATACGCTCTGATCGTCTCTAAATATACTCTCGAACACTGAATAGATAACCGAAAAGTAAGGGTATTATTGTAATATCACATTTTTTAGGTTGCATGAGTAGGGATGACGCTGAAATGTTTTTCTTCTTATCCATTGCTACATATCAAAGAAAGGCGATCCCAAATTTAGTTGTTTCGAAAGCCACATGACAGCTTCTCTATTAATCAATTGCACGTTGACATATGGCTCCACTCAGACAATGACACGTGGGTCCCCTTTAATTTAATTCTCTCCCCGTTTTATATTAAAATATATATATTTATCCATTTCCATAATTGAAAATTACTAAAAGAGATAACTCATTAACAAAAGATTTATATGAATAAAGTTGTTTTTGGAAAAGAAAAAGAAAAAGAAAAAAAAACCATTTTACTTTTTCATAATAAAATAATTAGTGGGTAATTATTTTATAAAATTAAATTAAAAACTTTTAATTTTTTATTTTATTTCAGTCAAAATTGAAGAGCCCAATATTAAAAATAAAAAAATTAAAAGAGCTTTTAAGAGAGGGAGTTGGACCATACCCAAACCCATATCACACCTCCATTTTTAGCGTTTGGGTAAAGAACCGAACTTATTCTTCGAGTTAGGTGAAAAGGTAGGCAGTTGATAAGCTTAATTGTTATACGTACTGTTATTATTTAAATTTTGATAAACGTTCTTAAAAATATTTCAGTAATGGTCCACAAATCCTGTACGTATGGCCTTAGAAAAAATGTTTGTTGTAACTTCAGTTTCTCGTACCTAATATTGATCCACATTATTAATTAATTCCCATGCTAACACGTCCTCTGACAATTATTATATGATTTTTTAAAGCAAAAAATAAAAGGAGAAAAGTATATGCTAATAATTGATGATATTTTAGAGTAAGGGTGAAGGATAGTTAAGATGGTAACAAGTTGCGTGTGGTATCGAATATTAGAAGGCCCTTTGTGGTCCTTTCATGGTCTACTTTTTCATTATTATATGCTTTCTACAATAAATAAATAAATAAATATTTATTTATTTGGGTTATAAGATAATTTCCAAAATTAATGGTTTGTTTGTTTTAATAATCAATGATCGTGACATATCATAATCATTATCCATTTTCACATAAAATATTTTATTATTATTATTAAGAGGAAAATTTTATTTTTATTTATTTGTTGGTTTAACTAAAAAATGTGATTTGAGATATGGACCCGAGTTGGGCTTGAGGGAATAAAGTAAAGGTAATGGGCCCAGCCCATATAGTAGAAGGGTAAATTAATAGTAAAAATAAATATAATATTATTTATTATTTTATGGATAAGGAAGTGGGGCCCACTTTCTTAGGTGGCTGCTGATGCACGCATTTCTCTCNAAAATATAAGAAAAAAAAAAATATAAAAATATTTTAGTTGAAATATTGCTTGAATTCTCAGAGGAAAAAATATAAGAAAATATATAAAATTGGTGGGTANTATTTTAAAAAATTGATGGGTAGAAATGGATGTAACTAACTTATGTATCAAAATTGGAGCATGACGTTAATTAATGTATTTTTAATTATTTTTTTACGTTATAATGATTACTATGATGAAATGTCGTCATCTTCATAATATACATTTTTTTGTGACGTTTAAAAAATGTCATTTTGTAAATAAATATTTTAATTAATTTGGTTTATACGTTCACTTATATTATTATATTATTTGTATTATAGTGATTGTAATAATGTAAAAAATGGATGTTTAAGTATCATTTAAAATTTGTAATTATTATTATTATTTTTTCAAATTAAATGCTGGAAAAAATAAACCAGACTCATGTAATTATTATATTAAAATATAGATGGAATGTTTTGACCTTAGTAGCTATTTTTAAACAACAAAATTATATATATATATATATATTAAATTATTGCAAATTTGAGATGTAATATTCTGATTTTATGAAATATAAACCTACGTATGGGCATGGCTATTGTGTTAGGACTAAAATTTTATTTATTTATTTATTTATTCTTCAAAATAAAATACAAAAAAACATTAAATTAATTTTAAATTCTAATTGTGGATATTGCAATATTGCATTAGAGGGGGCGGCAGCCTAGGCAACCAAATAAAGGTTATAAATAAATAAATAAATAAATAAATAAATAATCCTTTAACAACCGCCATTGTTGAACTTACCCACAAAAATCATCACCAAATTCATTATATCAATTATTGTTCTTATTATAACACTTACCAATTTCCCACTAATACATATAATTATTCCAAAATTATCAGATATATATTTTTCATTTTATTTTAATTTGATCTATATAATTATTTAACTAATTATTTATCGATAATTCTATTGATTTGATTGACTAATATTTAAAAAATTAAGCGATTAAGATGTTTATCTTTTCATTTAAAGTTCGAGATTCATTTTTCACTCGTATTTAAAATGAGAGAATTGTAGTTTAGTAAGTAGAGACAAAATATTAGAGATAATTCATATAATAATAAAAAATGATAATTAAATTAAATTAAAACATTAAAAATTATGGACTACATTAAAATTAAATATAAACATTTTGTCAAATAACATGTTGAAAATAATTATATTTCTAAAATTGATTTAATGTTTGTATAAATATGGAGTGTAGTTCGCTAATTAATTAATTACCTAATCATTTTTTTTTTTAAGTAAAAAGGAAAATTAAATTTGTTCATACTAAACCCTCGTGGATTAGTTGGAAGTTAGCGAGACTAATTTGAAAATTGGAACCAATAAGAACTTGCCACGTGTATGTCACGGTAAATTCTAATTTGAACTTGATAACCTTCCAGTCAAAGCAGCCACGTCAGAAGGTCGTGCTGACGGTGCGGCAACTTGGCTTATCTGCAATTTTTTTGTGGTGGCCCCACCTATCATCCTATTATCCCAAAACGCGTTGTGTTTTAAATTTTTAGTTTAGTTTCTATAAATTAAATTAAATTATTATTTTTATTTAAAATATTAAATTTTATTTTATATTTTAAATTAAATTTTTAGTGGGATAGTTTCAACTCAATTTAATCTTATTTCATACCGGACTAAAGTACGATTTAAGTAATGTTTGAAATACGTAACACCGAACGTATAAAAGAAAATAAAATAAAATTAATATATTTATCATATCAAAGGTCGATAAGTTAATTTCAACCGCGCAGTCGGCAACTGTTAGCTGTAACATTCTTGTGGAATGATCATAATCAATAAAATTCTTATGATATGATTTATTTAATCCAAAGTTTTAATCTTAGAGAATTAGTTCTGAAAAATGCCACTTTGGCTAAAGGTAGTTGAAAATGGCAGACGCAGAAGCATTTCCTCAAAAAAGACGGTGAAAATGGCCCCACCCTGTTCTTCCCTTATGCTTCAAATGCTTATAAAGCAGTTGGCTCTTGTACTAACCCCCTTAATATTCCCTCAAAATCCTTACATTTCCATTACTTTTCTGTTTCTCTCTGTTTTCTTCCCCAAAGAATCAGAGTAAAAAAAGAAGAACAAAAAGAAAATAAACCCACCCTTTTATATGTTCTTAAGAATCGGTGTTCGAAATGTTCAAAATGTTCAAAATGTCAAAGATTATGGCGTTGTTTCTGGGTTTGGTTTTGTGGGTTTGTTCATCAGGAATGGCCTCTGTAACTTATGACCACAAAGCCTTAATCATCAATGGCCGGAGGAGAATCTTGATCTCTGGCTCTATTCATTACCCAAGAAGCACTCCCCAGGTTCGAATAGCTCCAATGTGAATCGCGGGTTTGTTTATTTATCTCTCTCTAATCACTGTTCTTCTTTATAGATGTGGCCGGACCTTATACAGAAGGCCAAAGATGGAGGGTTGGATGTTATTGAAACATATGTGTTCTGGAATGGCCATGAGCCTTCTCCTGGACAGGTAGAACAGGGAGTAATTTTGTTTTTGCCATATGGGTTTTTCTGGGGTTGGATTGTATTGATTCTTAGTGTTGTTGGTGTAAAATTTTCAGTATTATTTTGAGGATCGATACGATTTGGTGAGATTTGTGAAGCTTGTTCAACAAGCAGGCTTGTATGTTCATCTCCGGATTGGGCCATATGTTTGTGCAGAATGGAACTTTGGGTAAGATCTTGTTAATAATTTGTGCTCATGTGGCTCTGTTCTGACTGTTTTAATGCTTCAGTGGATTTCCTGTTTGGTTAAAGTATGTTCCTGGGATTGCCTTTAGGACAGACAATGGACCCTTTAAGGTAGGAAAAATTCTCTGTTCTTTTACTCTCTGTTGAAGCAAATGGTTCTATGAGTGATGGGTTTACTTGTCTTTAATAAAGGCTGCTATGCATAAATTCACCGAGAAGATTGTGAATATGATGAAGGGGGAGAAGTTATATCAAAACCAGGGAGGACCCATTATTCTGTCTCAGGTAACTTCCTACAAACACATAAACAAGAGGCTTTTATTGGATTAAAAGCTGGGTTTTGAAGTTCTTGTTTAGTTCTTTATTCGTTTCTAATGTTTTGGGTGATAGATTGAGAATGAGTATGGACCGGTGGAGTGGGAGATAGGTGCTCCTGGTAAATCTTACACCAAATGGGCTGCTCAAATGGCTGTAGGTCTTGACACTGGAGTGCCGTGGGTGATGTGCAAGCAAGAGGATGCGCCTGACCCTGTGGTATACTATTCTGAACCTTTTTAAGTCACGGGCTTCTTTTCTATTACTGAGATGCTCTCATGTTAAGGAATATGTACTAGAATGTTTGTGTGACTGACTGTGGATGGAACACTAGAGAGTTGTGAGATTTCACGTCGGCTGGAGAGGGAACGAAATGTTTCTTATAAGGGTGCGGAAACCTCTCCCGAGTAGACGTGTTTTAAAACCTTGAGGTTGATGGTAATACGTAACGGGCTAAAACGGACAATATATATACTAGCGGTGGGTTTGGGCTGTTACAAATAGTATTAGAGCCGGATATCAGGCAGTGGACCCCCAGGTGGTGGATTGTGAGATCCCACGTCGGTTGGAGAGGGGAACAAAACATTTCTTATAAGGGTGCGGAAACCTCTCCCTAGTGTTTTAAATCCGTGAGGCTGATGGCGATATGTAACGAGCCAAAGCAGACAATATCTGCTAGGCTGATGCTATATGTTTTATACACTTAACCATGCTCTCTTCTTTATATTCGTAACATTTCTATCTACTTGGTTCTGTTTCAGATTGACACCTGCAATGGATTTTACTGTGAAAATTTCTGGCCGAACAAGAAATATAAGCCCAAAATGTGGACAGAAGCCTGGACTGGTTGGTAAGCAACTTATCCCGTGCCCGTTTTCACCAAATTGTAACAATCAGACCCTACATTAGTTGGAGAGGGAAACAAAGCATTCCTTATGAGGGTGTAGAAACCTCTCCCTAATAGACGCGTTTTGGAATCGTGAAGCTGACAAGCGATACGGGACAATATCTGACATGTTTTTCATTTGTGAAACATTCAAGGTACACTGAGTTTGGAGGTCCAGTTCCTTACAGGCCAGTTGAAGACTTAGCCTACTCTGTAGCAAGATTCATACAGAATGGTGGTTCTTTAGTTAATTATTATATGGTAATGAGCTACCAAGACTGTTCATAAAGATTGGTTCATTAATGGAATGATATCACATCCTTAACTCTTTCAAACTTTTCTCTCCTGCCAGTACCATGGAGGAACCAACTTCGGTCGAACTGCGGGCGGGCCATTCATTGCCACTAGCTACGACTACGACGCTCCGATCGACGAGTATGGTAAGCATGTGAAACAGTAGCTTTCAGAAGTAGATTCTGAGATGTTTTGATTGCTAATATTTGTTGGATATGGCAGGTCTATTAAGGGAACCGAAATGGGGTCATCTAAGGGATCTGCATAAAGCCATCAAGTTGTGTGAGCCTGCTTTAGTGTCGGTAGATCCTACTGTGTCATCGTTAGGTAGCAACCAAGAGGTAGGATCATGATTTGGCTGATGAATGGTTCATTTTTGTTTAGAAGATGGTCTGATTTGACTCTTTTTATGATATCTAAGGCTCATGTCTTCAAGACGAGATCAGGGTCATGTGCTGCTTTTCTAGCCAATTATGATGCATCCTCCTCTGCTAGAGTCAGCTTTGGAAATAATCAATATGACCTACCACCTTGGTCTGTCAGCATCCTTCCTGACTGCAAAACTGCCATTTTCAACACTGCAAAAGTAAGACAAAACACTTTTCAAATCCTTAAGTTTCATTGCGTGGATATCTTTTTTGTGTTAGAGGATTGTTCGGAGAGTTCCACGTTGGTTAATTAAGGGAATAATCATGGGTTTATAAATAAAGAATACATATTTGTTCGTATGAGGTCTTTTGGGGAAGTCACGTGGAGCTTACGCTCAAAGTGATACCATTGTGGAGGATCGTGATTCCTAACATGGTATCAGTGACATACCCTTAACTTAGCTATGTCAATAGAATCCTCAAATGTCGAACAAAGAAGTTGAGACCCTCGAAAGCGTAGTCAAAAGTGTCAAACAAAGGGTGTACTTTGTTCGAGGGCTCTAGATAAGAAGTCGAGCCTCGATTAAGGGGAGGTTGTTCGAGGGCTCCATAGGTGTCAAGGGAGGTTTTATGGTGCACTTTGTTCGAGAGAAGGATTGTTGGAAGAGGAGTCCCACATCGGCTAATTAAGGGGTTGATCATGAGTTTATAAGTCCTTACGGGGAAACAAAAAGCAAACCCATGAGAGCTTATGCCGAAAAGGATGAAATTTGATGAGATGATTCTTTACAGGTCAGGGCACCGAGCACACAGATTAAGATGACGCCGGTTAGTTCATTTTCATGGCATTCATACAATGAAGAAACTGCCTCTGCTTATGCTGATGATACAACCACCATGGCCGGGTTAGTGGAGCAAATAAGTGTCACCCGGGACACAACAGATTATCTGTGGTACATGACAGAGTAAGTAAAAACTTCATCGTTTACCGCAGTTTTGCTCTCTATTGAACACTGATTTACTCTTCTTCACCCCATTAATGTCCTTCCCAGTATAAGAATCGACCCAAATGAAGGCTTCCTGAAGAGCGGACAATGGCCTCTCCTCACCATCTTTTCAGCAGGCCATGCATTGCATGTCTTCATAAATGGCCAACTATCTGGTACATCAAGATAGATACTCATTTCTTTTTCCTTCAATATCTTCCAAACATCAACTAAATGATTCTAATATCATAATCTGTAGGAACTGTTTATGGGAGTTTGGATCATCCCAAATTAACATTCAGTAAATACGTTAATCTAAGGCCAGGAGTTAACAAGCTTTCCATGTTGAGTGTTGCCGTTGGTCTCTCGGTAAGTGTTTCAGGTTCTTGATTTCTCCGTTTCGTTAATATCATCATTGATTCTAAACTCGGTATACGTTTTTCCTTTGCTCGATGTCAGAATGTCGGCGTGCATTACGAGACTTGGAATGCTGGTGTTTTAGGCCCTGTCACTTTGAAGGGACTAAATGAGGGGACAAGAGACATGTCTGGATATAGATGGTCGTACAAGGTACATTACACTAAACCAAGAGACATGTCTGCAATAGTACTAATGTTGGTAAAAACATGATGATCTTAATTATACTGTTCTTGAGCAGGTTGGCTTGAAAGGAGAAGCCATGAATCTTCATTCTGTTAGTGGAAGTAGCTCTGTTGAATGGGTGACAGGCTCATTGGTGGCTCAAAAACAGCCCCTCACATGGTACAAGGTGAGACAGCCTTAAATTTAACCTTAAATTTCTACAGCTGCTCTATGGACAGACTTTTATGATCTTAACATTACAGACAACTTTCAATGCCCCGGGAGGCAATGAACCGTTGGCTCTAGATATGAGTAGCATGGGTAAAGGTCAGGTATGGGTTAACGGTCAGAGCATCGGGCGCCATTGGCCTGCATATACCGCTCGGGGTAGCTGTGGCAAATGCAGCTATGCGGGAATCTTTACTGAAAAGAAATGTCATTCTAACTGTGGAGAACCGTCACAGAGATGGTAAAAAAAGTTATTTATAAGTTTCGTTTTACCTATTGTTTCTGCGCGTTTTTAACGATTGAAACTTTTGAAATTTTAGGTATCATGTTCCTCGTTCTTGGTTGAAACCGAGTGGGAACATATTGGTGGTTTTTGAAGAATGGGGTGGCAATCCTCACGGGATCTCTTTGGTTAAGAGATCCACTTCTTGATAATATCAAGAATCTTTCAATTGAGGCTACCTGCAGCTAAGCTCAACCGTGCCTCGTATGTCTCTTTGGTTTTACTATATACACTTAGATGTCTCAACATATAGTTCATCCCGAGTGGTGTAAACCGATTGCCAAACTTAGGTCGATAGCTTTGCGCCTCGGACCATATAGCTACACCGACATAGTGTTTGAATTCGCAAGAGAATAAGTGGAGAAGAATATCAAAACCAAACACCATTCTTATGCCAAATGTAGATAGTGAAGAAGTTTGCTATGTACATAGAAAGAAAATCTATTCTTGTATTGAAAAACTTTTATCCCATATTTCGACCTCGAGTTATTTATTTAGGAACTCATGTAAATGATTCGATCATTGGTCGAGATTGTAATGTTTGAATACGATACAAATAATAAGTAAAGTACATCATCATTATACTTTACTTTTTACATTAATAAATTGAAAGTGACCCTATTGAATGTCTAACTGCTGACACTTCACTAAAGAAGCGATGAACCTCTGATCTCTTTGATGAGAGTATGTGGTATCTAATTGAATTATGCTCATGATAGTCGCTTTGATATAATTATTATGAGTTAATTCGTAGGTTTTCCTTTAAGTGAGAGCTTTGATCTATATTAGAATTTAGGTATAAATATATAACAGTTCAAGTCCACCGCTATTAGATATTGTCAGCTTTAGCTCGTTACGTATTGTCGTTAGTTTCGTGATTTTTAGGATGTGCCTGCTAGGGAGAGATCGAGCTGTTACAAATGGTATCAGAGTCAGATATCGGGGTGGTGTGCCAGTCAGGACGTTGTGCCCGAAGGAAAGGTGGATTGTGAGATTCATTCAGTTGGAGAAAGAAACAAAATCTTTTTATTATGAGGGTGTGGAAATTTATCCGCAGAAAAATCTTGAAAGTAGCCAAAAAAGAAGCTGACAATATCAGCTAATTTCTTAAATAGTCATAAATTAATTAATTAATTAATTAAACTATCAATTTAAAAAATTATCATAAATGGAGAATCGTTATTTGTGATTTTAAATTATTACAAAGAAAAAGTATTTAAAAAAAAAAGAAGTTATTTTAAACTTAAAATTTAAAATAAAATTAAAGCAGGTAAGAAGTCAAAATTACAACTTCACGGTCAAAATTGGTCATTTCAATTCGGACCAACTTCAGAGTCCCAAGTCTCCTCTCTCGCTGCATTTGATGGTGAGTGAAATTGATTATGATTCAATTGCGCCGGCAACACTTTCCTTTTGATTTCTATGATTTCTGCCATCTCGCATTTTGTAATTTGTCGATCATGCTTCTGCAGGCTCCGAAACCTGTTACGAGTCCCGTTCCTGAAGCGTGGTACTCAACCATTGCGCTCTCAGTGATCGCTCCGATGGCCTCTTCGTTGCCGCTTCGATTTTCATGTAAGTTCGATTGAAACCGTCTCCTGAAGTGTAATGACTTCTGTTTGATGTTAACTATTATGTGTGAAACGATGGGATTGCCCTATACAAGTAGATTAGAGTCTGCTTCCTTTAACTTAACCATCACATAGCTTTGTCAAACCCTTTTTCCAATCTGAATAATCTTTCACATTTTCAACCAAAGTACTGCTCGGTTTTTCTCCTCTTTGGCTTCAAATGTAAAGTCTCCGGTTAATATCAACTATTCAAAACATATCATAGCAACCCCATACTAGCTTTCCTTATTTCAAATATTGCATAGCTTATTATAACATACCACCTTAATATCATTTGGCATATCATATAGCGACATATACATAACATCATATATCAAGGCTTATCACACGTATGACATGTGTCATCATACATAAAGTAATTCTTCAAACCAAACCGATAGTAAAGCCACTTATTTGGTTGGCCTAGGCTGAAGCTACTACGACCCCTTGATGCTAGCTTAATATTACTCTCTGAAATTCAATTCTACCTCAGAAATCCCACCATCATACACTAAAATTCTACTATGGAAATTGACTCATTTAATTTTACATAAAAATAGTTTAAACTAGTAAAAAGGTAATCATACTAACCTTAAATGCTTCCGAAGAGTTGAAACTGTTAGGAATCATGGATCTCCACGATGGTATGATATTGTCTACTTTGAACATAAGCTCTCATGGGTTTATAATCAAGGAATACTATGTCCATTGGTACGAGACATTTTGGGGAAGTCCAAAGCAAGACCATGAGAGCTTATGCTCAAAGTAGACAATATCATACCATTGTGGAGAGTCGTGTTCATCTAACGAAAACAGATAAGTTGAAAGGAACTGCTCAAGTTGGAGGAAAGGAAGTAATTGTTGTAACTTAGAAAACCGAGACCTCCCTTTTATAATGAAGTCCAACTCCCTACTTTCTCAACCTAAAACGTGACGGATGTTGTGTTCCTATTATTCCAATAGATTAAATCCTAACTATCATCTTCTCTTGGAGCCTATGTTTGGGGTCACTCTAACCATATTGAATATTATTTGCAGCCATGAAGCTACATCTTCTAGAAAAATCCGTATTCTGGCCAAGGAACTTACTGGAGGTGCAGTCGCCTTTGTCTTCTTGGTATGCATCTTTCTGTACATTTCTCTTATCAGTTTTATGCACATTTTTTCACCCACCAAACTTACTATACCAAAAGACCTTTATTACTCTTTCTTACATTGCCTTTATTACTCCAAATCCACATTAGGAAATATTTTTATGCATTATTCAAAATTTCCAAATTGTCTGATTTTTTTAGTAATGATTTTTTATTAGTTTCTAGTTTCTTTAAGTTTAACTTGTCTGTCTTTGGAAAATCTGATAAAATTTGAAATAAGAAAAATAAGTCAACAACACTAAAATTAAATCCAGTTATGATGTTGTTCATTGAACAACCAAAATACAATTATAAAACAAAATATGAAAGACCCCTAATTAGGAATTGAGGGTAAAATGACAGATTTACTTTTAAGGGTTGACTTTGATCTCAAAATTTCACTCTTGAGATTTTTCTAAACATTTTTCTCTTCTATTTCAGCTTGAAATTCGGTCTTGACTTTAAAGGAAAAAATCAGGTTTTAAATTTTTCGTTCTCAAGGGTTATAATTGCGAAGCACAACGTTCATAAAACTACCAAAAACTGAGAACTTATGGATGAAAAATTAACTTGTCTATTGACAATTATATTTGGTGTATATTTCATCTTTTACAAATAATTTTAAAATTTTAAAAAATTAGGGAATAGATGGATTATAAAATGAGAAAGTCATTAGTAAATAGCGTCACTTTTCACCAATCGGAGATGTTTAATGTAAGTCATCAGGTTTGGGGCTTTCTCTCTTTATAAATTTAAAACCTGATTTTTTATAAATTTCACACTTCATTGAAATTGTTTCTTTTTTTTTTTTTCTTTAAAAAGAAAATACTAAATAAGCTTATGTTTTAAAATTACTTACAATATTTTTTGAGTTACAAGCTTAAATACTCTATCTTACACAAACAAGCCTTTATTACAATCTTACACAAAAGAGTCATAGAAAGAAAGTGCAGTAGAAACAATGCTAGACTGAACGAAAAATTACCTTTCTAAATATTTCAAAGCACAAATTGATCGCTTTTTAAAAATATAAAATTAGACCTTTTAGATTTCAAATGAAAATTTATTATATCGGTATGAATCATACTAAAATTGTAAAGTCCAGGTAAGTTCATATTAGACATTACTTAAACGTGCACATTGTTATAAAAACAACTCGTACCTTTATTCTTATCCAAAAAACAATTGTTACCTGTGTGTATCCATGTGAAGTGAAATAATGATGATCATAAAATTTTAAACGAATTAAATTCATGGCGTTAGTTCTAAAAAAAGCCAAAAAGATTGGTTTGAAGTATTAGGACAATAGCCCATTGCTGAGGCAGTTTTCTAAAAAAAGACAGCGACAGCTTACCATCCCTACGTTTCTCATGTTTTCAAATGCTTAAATAGCACCTCACCCTTGCAGTGGAGCTCACCGTTCCTCGGTCACAACCGTTCCTCGGTCAAAACCGTTCCTCGGTCAAAACATTGATATCTCTTCAGAATGTCAAAGATTGTGCTGTTGTTTTTGTGTTTGTTTTCATGGGTTTGTTTTGCAACGGACTCCGTGACTTATGATCGCAAAGCCGTGATCATTAATGGCCAGAGAAGAATTTTGATTTCTGGCTCTATTCATTACCCAAGAAGCACACCCCAGGTTTTGAATACCACCAGCAGGAATCATTGGTGCTTTCTAATTCTCTTTCTAAAACTATTTCTGGGTGTTTGTGATGCTTGCAGATGTGGCCGGGCCTCATACAGAAGGCCAAAGATGGAGGGTTGGATGTTATAGAGACATATGTATTCTGGAATGGCCATGAACCTTCTCCTAACAAGGTAGAATGGGAAAGTTTTTGTTTTTTGGGTTTAGATTATATTGGTTTTTTGATATTTTGTTTTGCAAATTTACAGTATCATTTTGAGGATAGATACGATTTGGTGAAATTTATAAAGCTGGTTCACCAAGCAGGCTTATATGTTCATCTCCGTATTGGTCCATATGTCTGTGCAGAATGGAACCTTGGGTAACATAAAATGATATTACCAGAATCTTAATAGAATTTGTTTTCATGTGTCTCTTACGCTCTGTTCTGATTTGTTTTTTTTTCTTTTCCTCTTCAACAATTCAGTGGATTTCCTGTTTGGCTAAAGTTTGTTCCTGGCATTTCCTTTAGGACAGACAGTGAACCCTTCAAGGTTAGAAAATTCTGAAATGTCCATAAAATCATGGACATAAATAATTTTATGGTCCATTTTTCTTTAATATAGGAGGCTATGCAAAAATTTGTTACGAAGATCGTGGATATAATGAAGTTTGAGAAGCTGTATCACTCCCAGGGAGGACCTATTATTATGTCTCAGGTAAATTTCAAACATATGAACAAGAATCGTTGCTTGCAATTTTAAAGATTGTTTATTTGTTTGTTTAATGTTTTATGTGACAGATTGAGAATGAATATGGTCCAACGGAATGGGAAATAGGTGCCCCCGGTAAATCTTACACCAAATGGGCTGCTCAAATGGCAGTAGGCCTTGGCACTGGAGTGCCATGGGTTATGTGCAAGCAAGAGGATGCCCCTGACCCTGTGGTAAGCCATTCTAATCCCTCTTTTATGGCCTACGGACCTATATGATTGAGTCATAAGTTCATTCCATACTGGGCTTGAGTCATAAGTTCATTCCATACCGGGCTTGCTTGAGTCATAAGTTGATTCCATATCGGTCTTGAGTCGTAAGTTCATTCCATACCGGGCTTGAGTCGTAAGTTCATTCCATACCGGGCTTGAGTCGTAAGTTCATTCCATACCGGGCAAGACTGGAATAGGTGGAATAGACTTACGGACCTATCTGATTGAGTCATAAGTTCATTCCATATCGGGCCAGACCGGAATAGGAATAGGCTTACGGACCTGTTTTTTTACCTATCTCGACCTTTGGGCTTCTATTGAATCAGACATAGGTTTGTTTGTCCAGACTTATTATATAAATTAGTAAATTTATGAATCTTGAGGATAATTCTTCTAGTTCTGCTTCAGATTGACACCTGCAATGGGTTTTACTGTGAAAATTTCAAACCAAACCGGGATTATAAGCCCAAAATATGGACAGAAGTCTGGAGCGGTTGGTACGTAACTTATCCTTTGTGGATTAGAAGATCAAGGTCTCCTGGAATGGAATTGACATTCTTGTCATTTGTTTAATATTCAAGGTACGCTGAATTTGGTGGCCCAATACCTTACAGGCCAGTCGAGGACTTAGCCTTTTCTGTTGCAAAATTCGTACAGAATGGCGGTTCTATGTTCAACTATTATATGGTAATAAGCTACCAAGAGTGTTCTGTACAGATTGGCCAATTAATGCAAATTATATCATTTTTTTTTACTCTTTCAGTGTTCTCTCATGTCAGTATCATGGAGGAACTAACTTTGCGCGAACATCTGGTGGGCCTTTCATTGCCACTTCCTATGACTTTGATGCTCCGATTGATGAATTTGGTATGCTTGAGAACTTCTGGAATAGGTTATCAGATGTTTTGATTATTCTGATGAATCTTTCTTGGATGTGGCAGGCCTAGTAAGGGAACCAAAATGGAGTCATTTAAAAGAGTTGCACAAAGCTATCAAGATGTGTGAACCCGCTTTAGTATCAGTAGATCCTACCGTTACTTGGCTAGGGAAAAATCAAGAGGTAGCTGATGAAACAATATCAAGCTATAATTGTTTGAAAACGGTGTCTAATATGATTTTTTTCAGGCTCGTGTCTTTAAGTCAAGTTCTGGGTCATGTGCTGCCTTCCTAGGAAATTATGACACATCATCTTCTGCAATGGTCAGCTTTTGGAACACCCAATACCACCTACCACCATGGTCCATCAGCATCCTTCCTGACTGCAAATCTGTAGCGTTCAACACTGCAGAGGTAAGAAATATTCAAAATCATTTAACTTATGTGATTCTTGATGATAATATATTGATGCGATGGATGTTTACAGGTTGGGGTTCGAAGTTCGAATATTCAGATGACGCCAGTTACTTCATTTGGGTGGCAATCATACAAAGAAGAAATTGTTACTCCTTATGCTCAGGATACAATAACCAAGAATGGGTTAGTGGAGCAAGTTCATCTCACCTGGGATACAACAGATTATCTGTGGTACATGACAGAGTAAGAACCAATACCCATTTTGTTGAACATTTTGTCGAGAACTGTTGAAAACAAACTCAATTGTTTATCTTTCTCAGTATAAAAATTGATCCAAGTGAAGGATTCCTGAAGGGCGGAGAGTGGCCTCTTCTCACCATCTTTTCAGCAGGCCATGCTTTGCATGTTTTCATAAATGGCCAGCTATTCGGTACATTTTGATAAACATGTTCATAATTTAATAATCTTCCAATCATTAGCTAAGTCATTATTTTCTGAATTTAGGAACTGTATATGGGAGTTTGGAGAATCCCAAATTGACATTCAGTAAATACGTTGAACTAAAGGCAGGGGATAACAAGCTTGCCATACTCAGTGTTTCTATTGGTCTTCCGGTTAGTTTCTTCATTTCTAATATCTTTATTATTGATTCTGAATTAACTCAACGCTCAATGTCAGAATGTTGGCCTGTATTTCGACACTTGGAATGTTGGCGTTTTAGGCCCGGTGACGTTGAAGGGTCTGCAAGAGGGCACGAGAGACATGTCGGGATATAAATGGTCATACAAGGTACATTGCCACATTACCATTACCAAACCAATGTAGTAGTGCTAATTTTAGAAGCTAGAGAATCTGATTACAATGTTTTCTGAGAAGGTTGGGTTAAGAGGAGAACTCATGAATCTTCATTCTGTTCGTGGAAGTAATTCAGTTAGATGGGCAAACGGGAAATGGTTGGTCGAAAAAGAACCCCTCACCTGGTACAAGGTAAGTTAAATTTGTTTTTGTATGGTGAAAAACTTGCTGTAACGTACTAAATTGGCAGACCACTTTCACTACCCCGGGAGGCAATGAACCACTAGCTTTAGATTTGAGCACAATGGGTAAAGGTCAAATATGGGTGAACGGTCGAAGCATCGGTCGTTATTTTTCGGGTTATATCGCGCACAACGGTTGTAACAACTGCACTTATCCTGGAATCTTTACTGAGAAGAAATGTCTTACAAACTGTGGAGAGTCCTCTCAAAGATGGTATTAACAGTTACTCCTTGGGCACTGGTTTCTAACTTTTAGTGTACCTATTGGCAATGAATAAAGGTTTTAAAATCTCAGGTACCACGTTCCTCGCGAATGGTTGCTATCGAGCGGCAACTTACTGGTAGTTTTTGAAGAATTTGGTGGAAATCCTGGTGGGATTTCTTTGGTTAAGAGAACTACGGTGTGATGATACCCACCCATAAGCATAAACTTTTTGCTTGTTCTTGGATTCAAAACTTTGGATCCAAAATTCAATCCTTTATGAATTTATTTGATCCATTTGTTATGTTTGAATACAATGTAAGTTTAATGTATAGAATATTTTATGTATTTTTGTTAAATTAAACTATGTATAATATAATGAATAAATGATAAATTTATTGCTTATGGCTTTGAATTTGTTTTTGTGATTCATTCATAGAAGTTTATTTAACAAACTCATAAAAATGTGCTACTTCAACCTGTTCGGGTCAATGCAATTTAAAAGAAATAATCGCTTTTTCCTCCATCTCTCATATGGGTTTCATAGGTATTTGTTCTATAAGCTATGTGAGACTCAATGGAACTATTTTACAAATAATCTTACATGAATTTTTTCACGCTGCCCTTTTTTTATTGGCGAGAACAAGTTATGATAGAATGGTCTTGTTTATCGCAATGAAATGGACAGAATAACTATTCCAATTCTAAAAATATTCACGAAAGTATTCTAATTTTTTAAATTATAAAATTAAAATTTAATTTTCTTTTTCCAAATTTATAATTTAACCTACAATATTGTAAATTATATAACAAATTATCTTATTTTGGTTAAATTAAAATAGGTTTTAAAATAATGATTAAATGATAAATTTAGTGGCTTTGAATTTGTTTCATAGAAGTTTTGTAAAATCATAAAATGAATTTTAATTTTTAAAATTATAAATTAAAATTTAATTTTCAACCAAATTTGTAATTTAATCTACAATATATTATAAATTATATAACATTTTAAAGTAGAATTTTGTAGTCAAAATTAGCCTTTTCATTTCAGCAAAATAACCCTAAAGTACTCCGTTCCCCAAATCTCTCTTCCTTCAGTCGTCAATTCCAGTTGACTAGAGAGAACTCCAGATCTCTTTGGAATCAGTTCTTCGCCCCCCACCGGATTTGATGGTGAGTGAAATTGAAGTCGATGGTATTCTGGTCGAATTGCTTTGGCAACAATTCCTTTTGATTTCGATGTCTTTAACGTTTCGCGTTTTGTAATTCTATGGATCATCATTTTGCAGGCTCCGAAACCTGTTACGAGTCCCGTCCCCGAAGCCTGGTACCCAACCCTTGCGGTCTTGATGATCGCTGTTGGCCTTATCATTACCGCCTCGTTTTTCATGTAAGTTATATTGGATCTGTCTCTCTGTTGCAAAATGAAATCTGGTTGATGTTAATTATTCAACGTGAAATGATTGGTTTTCCCCCTTTCTCGTTCTTTGCAAGTAGATCAGGGTTTGTTTAGTCTACTTCCAGGCATTTGTTACTTGCTTAATTCTCTTTGATTACAATGGAGTTGTTAGAACATAATTAGTTGTGAAGTTTACAAGTTTCTGATCTTTGGTTCGGAAGTGTGGGAATTTCTTGATCCAATCAAGTACCATTATATTTTTGTACCATCCATACTGAAGTTGAGAAACATTGTGAAATTTAAGTTTGAATGTGTTGACATTCATCTATTTCCTTCAGAGATGTTCTTTAGTAGGCTTCAGGCTTTTCATCAAACTCACGGTGGGTCTAATTTTCATTATCCAAGCCTTTGTTTATATCGTCCAGCAGAAGGCCATTGGACCATCGATAGGAAAGTCCACCTTGCTCTCTTTCACAAGAATTCCTCCATTTAAGGACAGACGTTCAACCTTTAAAAGTGAACAATGGAGGTTAATCCCCGACTCTAGGAAGGTAGACTCCGAACTACGAGTCCTTTGCTTGACGTAGAGGAAGATTTTTGTTGTTTCGGGGTCAAGAAATTGTGAAGCTTTCCCCCTTCCGCTAAATTTCTATTTCTGCCACACTTTCAGAATTTTATTTCAAAAGAAAAATGGGGATAAGTACTCCCTTCCTTCAACGAAAGCGATCCTCCAGGAAGAGAATTTAGAGATGGATAGAATTAGTATCTTGATAGTTATCTTTTCCCTTCTTTGGTGATTCATCCAAGGACGCTCTCCGCAACAGATTCCCCTTTGGACTTAGAAATCGTCGAGAGGAGCTCCCTTTTCCAGCGACTTTCTAAAACTTCAGCTAGAATTTTATAAACACTGGTTATGAAACTAATAGGCCAAAAGTCCTTAACCTTGTTAGCATTCTCCTTCTCTGAATTAAGGCAGACAAACATTTCAGAGATAGAACTATTCAAGATTCCCTCTCAAATAGTTCCTTAAAAACTCCTTCCAAGTCCCCTTTTAAAAAAGATCCCAATTGTTTCGATAAAGGGCCATAAGAAAAACCATCAAGAACTAGTGACTTTGCCCTATCACTTTCGAAGACTTATTGGTTGATCTCCCCTAAAGTGAAAGGCGCTACCAAATCATCCTTTTCCCTTTCAGAGATAGGGCTCCAATCAATTCAAAATAACAAAAGGTTTAGGAACCACTTTGAGATCGTAGAGATTAGAGAAGTAAAAGAGAGGACCTCTTCCTAAGCTTCCCGTTATCTTTAACTCAGGGCCCAAGTTCCTACTTCTTCTGCCACTAAGCCCCCTTGTGGAAGAAGGAAGTGTTGCAATCTTCTTCCTTTGCCCATTTAATCTTGGATTTTTGCCTCCAAGTACAAGTTTCTTTTCTGATCAGCTCTACAAATTCCTCTCAACTTTAAAAAAATCAACCAAACGACTGACTACTTCTGATGCTTTATAATGTAGTATGATTTGAGTGATGAGTAAAGTCCCATTTCTCATGGACTGCGGGAAACTAATATGGTTATTAATATTCGTGTTTGGCAGTTTGATGATTTTATGTTTCTGTTTATTGTCACCCTTGACTTGATGGTGACGGACTGTACGCCATCACAGATCTTGTTTGTTGCTTTATGTAGTTGTAGCAGTATGCAAAGCACAAATGCTTCTAATGGAGACTGATTATAGTCTCTCTATTAAGATGATAAGCAATACGAAGAGAAAATTATTGAACTTGATTGATTGGGATTTGTAATTTGATCAAATTGATTTTTGCTGTCAAGATCTATAATACAATCAACTTTCATAATTTTCTGTTATGGTAGGAGCTGGATGACATTTTCGTATCATTCCAATAGATCAAATGTTACTGTCATATCGTTATGGAGTCTATTGTTTTGGCGCTCTAACCATATCAGCTATCATTTGCAGCTATGAAGCTACAACTTCTAGGAAAAACCGTAGTCTGGCCACGGAACTTACGAGAGGAGCCGTTGCCTCAGTTTTCTTGGTATGGATCTCTCTGTAGATCTCTTTAATCGGTTATGCAGATTTTCTCCTTCTCACTGTCAGTGAGAGGAGATTATCTTTGTTTTGAGATTGAGTATTGTACATCTCTGGTTAGTTATTGCCAAATTTGATGATGGAGCTTGATGTTATATATTTACAGCTCTACGTTGTTGTCTGTTGCAGGGTTTTGGATCCTTGTTCTTGCTGCTTGCTTCTGGTGTTTATGTCTAACCTATTAGAAGAAGATGTTGAGAACTTTTTTTTTATTTAGCGGACTCAGTTTTACATGTATGATGCCTGGGCTAGGACTACTTCCGTAAAAACAGTGGTCTATTTTTCCAATGAGGAATGAATATTTTCGATATTTTCTTTTTTAGAATGGAGCATTATACTCATACAATGCATTATGATTGAAGGGATTTTGATTTTGCTGACTCGAAAATGGCAGTTTTATGAACAAATCAGCTTTCCCCAGAATCAGAGTCAATTGAAAATGGCAATTGGAAGTAGCAAGGTTGGGTTGATATGGGCTTGCTTGATTCCAGCCCATATGTAGGGACTAGGGAGCGTTCCCAATCCTTGCTAACCAGAATTGTCCCGTAGGTTTGATTTGAGCCCTGTTCGTTAACTTAGCTCGCTTTTTATTTTCATTTTTATAATCCTGCATTTTGTTTTTTGTGTTCCTTTGTTTTGTTTTACATATATATATATATATATTAAAAAGCCAATTTGGAAAATCAAAAAAATAATTAAAAACTTGTTTTTATTTTTTTGAATTTAGCTAAAAAATCAAATATTTTGTTAAGAAATATGAAACATATTATATAGAAATGATGAGAAAACGAACGCAATTATTAAAAACTAAACGTTTGTAAAGTGAGGTTTTGGTCTTTTAAAAAATAAGTTTTATCTATATCATAGATTATTTGTTTATTTGTTTTGGTACCTACTTTCTAATGTAGAGTTATGAGAACTAAAAATATATATATATATATATATATATATATATAGTTTTAAAAAACTTATTTTTTTTAATTTTGCTAAAACTTCAAATGTCTCTTTAGTAATTAAATTTGGTAGGAAAACTAGCCTAAATTTATAAATAAATAAATAATTGATTAGTTACCAAATGCGGTAGTAATTAATATAGTAGGTTTTCATAACTAATATAGTAGGTTTTCAACTTTAAATTTATTACTTTAATTTTGTTTGTATCAAATCATTTCATCACATCATGTAATAGGAATATCTTAAACTTTTGATATTATATTTCGTAAGTGAAGTTTTTAGTTATATATATCTCAATCAATTATCATTAGAATCAAAATTGAAAGTTTAATGCATCAACCAATCGAGAATGAATTTGTTATTCTTACCAAAATGTAAATACGTAAAACAAAACTATTTGACACAGTTAAAAGTTTGTTGGATCATTAACCATTTAATAAGACTGGTCACGGATTCTTCAGAAACTTCATTTTATGAAATTTATGAGAGATAAAAAAAAAAGTGTGATGCTTTATTTATCACCAAGTCAAAATGAATATTATATGTCAGCCACGGGAAATTTTTTGACCCTGAAACCACGTATCCAATAAGAACAAATTGTTCCAGCTCCATAGAATTATTGACTATTGAATGGGAACAAGTTCATCTTTTAAGTATTTTTCCCTTCCAATGTTTTTCTATTGGAACATCCCTCATTCCTTTTATCGAACATAATGATGCGAATCGTGCTTTGAGTTCTAATATGTAACGTCAAGCAGTCCCACTTTTTTGCTCGGTTAGAACGCCACGTAGCTCGAGATTCAGGGATTGCCATTATAATCACTATAATCTATTTATTGTTTTAAAAAGTCCAATAATCTATTAAATACAAAATTAAACACTATTTAAAAAATATATATATTAAAGGCTCTTTAAAAATTAAAACCATAATTAAAAAATTGACTAATTTACAATATTACCTTTTTTTTTTTTTTTTGGCCTCTGGATACGGAATTTAAAGAGTTGACAGCAAGGCAAGAACTAGTTAGTCCCTTAAAATAATCTAGATTCTGACACGTGTCACGAAATGGAGCGTAGATGGTAAGGGATCATGATCATGATCGATCCATTTCCAAAATGGAGCGAGGCATGATTTTGTCTGAGATTAGTATAATTTGTGCGTACAAGTTGGGAGACTTGGGTGGGGTCGCGTTTAGCCGCGAGAGCAAAAGGATTTAAAGCGAGAAAAATCGGACCCAAGCTCCAGTTAGCTATGGACTCTTCTCAGTCGCAGCAGCAGCAGCAGCAGCAGCAGCAGCAGCAGCAGCAGCAACAGCCTCAACAACAGCAACAGCAGCTGCAGCAGCAACCTGTTGTGAAGAAGAAGGAGACCAGAGGCCGCAAGCCGAAGCCCAAGGACGAGAAGAAGGACGAGCAGCAAGCTAAGAAGATGAAGGCTCAGCAACAACCCTCTGTCGACGAGCGCTACACTCAGTGGAAGTCTCTTGTTCCTGTTCTTTACGACTGGTTCGCCAACCACAATCTTGTTTGGCCTTCTCTCTCTTGCCGGTACTCTACTCACTCTTGTTCTGTTTTGAAGAACCTAGTGTAATGTAGATGATTCCTTCTTTCTTTTTTCTAGGGTTTTCTGTTTGGTGTTAATTTGACTTGGGTTTCTCGTTATTTTTCTTACTTGTTGGAGAAAATCGCCTCCATTGGGTTACTGGATCTGTTGGTTGTAAGTTTTTAGGGTTTTACTATTTGTCCCGCGTCTGCTACTTTGAGCTTGTAAAAACGGGTGGATAAGCTGCTATTGTTATCATATTGCATTGTGTTTATTACTTCGCAGGGTAGGGTTTTTTCCATTTCGCTACCTCTACGGCTAGTTTGGGGATGGGGGTGTTTATATGGCGTTTCTTTGATTTGAGTTTGACTCTTTTCTGGGTTTTAGGTGGGGTCCTCAGCTCGAGCAAGCGACGTATAAGAATCGACAGCGGCTTTATCTATCTGAACAGGTAAACCACAGTCGAGGTCAAATCTAGTTTTTATTTTATTTTATTTGGCTTTATTGTTTATATGTTGCTGTAATTGTGCTGGAGCCTGAACCTATTGGTTAATCATGAAAATTAGGACCGAAACATCATGTGAGGAGAGAAACTAGTTATTTATGAATTTTTGATAGGAGGCTAGAGGTAGAAATGTTCTACATTTAGTTGAAGATCGTTCTGTAAGCGTTGTTCATAGTTTATTTATTTATTTTTCATTCCTTGTCGCCAGACTGATGGTAGTGTTCCGAATACACTGGTCATTGCAAATTGTGAAGTTGTGAAGCCCAGGGTTGCAGCTGCGGAGCACATTTCTCAGGTGTTGATCAATTTCAAAATTTAAAGCTCTATGGACTTTTGTCATGCTACTTAATCAATTTATCATGTGTTATTATTGTATTTCAGTTCAATGAAGAAGCACGCTCTCCATTTGTAAAGAAGTACAAGACTATCATACACCCTGGTGAGGTATGGATATGAAAATTCTCGAATAATGAAGTATGAAACATATTAAAGTATGAGCTATAATGAAATTCATATAAGTTGTTTGATCCCGTCAGGCTGTATTTCCATGTTTCCATGTGATTATTGTTACATTATTTTTTCCTATTTGAGTTTTAAGGTTTTTCTCAGTCTCGAACATTTATATTGCCTTCTTTGAATAGTTGTAGCTGTTTGGTTGGATGTGGAAATTGACTGAAAATGACGAGTTGTATTAAAATTCTATTTTATTTCTAATGGTCTTCGTTGAACATTTTTCCAGGTTAACAGAATTAGGGAACTTCCCCAGAATGCTAGAATTGTTGCTACACACACTGATAGTCCAGATGTATGCGTTTTTAATTTTAGTTTCTCCATTATTCCAAGGAGTACATATATTCAACCACTATTGCTTTAAATCTCTTTGGTATTCACCATTCAGGTTCTCATTTGGGATGTTGAGGCACAGCCTAATCGTCATGCTGTCCTTGGTGCCACAAATTCTCGCCCAGATTTGGTAATTCTGCTAAAAACTCAACCGCCCAGACAGTTTGTTGCTGTCTTTTACGTGTTGCTATTATTCTAAAGATCGGGCGCATATCTCTTCTCCTTCTTGTTACTACAACCAATGAAGAATACGTAACATTGATGCTGAAACTATGGCTTGCATTAAAGCAAAACTGATGTTACCATTTTACTTTTTGGGCTCTGCATCATGATGGCGACTTTCACAAATTGCTGATGAGATGGGAGACATTATTTATACTACATTGTTTTAGATTCTCATTCAAGCTCTAAACATGAATATGGTGTCAAATGAGAGAGATTCAACTCTGTGCTTTGCTTTCTTTTTGGGACTCTGAAACTCTTGAAGCCTCTTAGATTAAAATTTTGGGCTTGGCTGGATCCCGTTGTAGAAGTATAGTGAGATATTGACGTATCCAATGAGTTTAGTTAACTTTCTTACTGTTAAATGCTGCAGTCATGGTTGATTTATAGGCTGCCTAATTTGTTGTCTTGCGTGTGTAAAAGGTCCAAGAATTTCATAGTTTAAATCTGGGGGAGATTTTCCAAAATTATTATCTAGAGCTGAGGTGGCTTTCCAACCCTGTGACAAGTCATCTATAAGTGTAGAGCTTCTTGTCTCATGTTACTCTGCTTAATTATTGCTCAACCTGAAAACTTTAAGATAAATTCTTCTGGCGTTTGTGGCATGCACATTCTAAATTTTCTTATTGTGAAACCTTCATCGTGCAATTTTGTGTTAACTTATTGTTCATTTGCAGATTCTTACTGGTCATCAAGAAAATGCTGAGTTTGCTCTAGCAATGTGCCCCACTGAACCTTATGTTCTCTCTGGAGGTTGAAAGCTTTCCAGTTTTTTTTTTTCCTCTTAAACTTGGTCATGCTAATTAGACCCACTGTCAAAAGTTTTTACTCATCTCTATCATTGTTTCAAATTTAGATGTCCCGATTTTTTTATTTTTTATTTTTTATATTTTTCAGAGCCTATCCATTTATTTGCTTTATGGAGTTATGACTATCTTATGGTTTTGGGATGTTACGAATGGGGTTCCATTTCTCAGATGCATTTAATCTTATGGCAGGGAAGGACAAGTTAGTAGTTTTATGGAGTATCCAGGACCATATAACAACTGCCGCCTCAGACGCTGCTGCCTCAAAGTCACCGGGATCTGGTGGTTCTATCATAAAAAAGGCAGGAGAAACAAATGATAAAACTGCTGAAGGGCCTTCTATTGGGCCACGAGGAGTTTACCATGGCCACGAGGATACTGTTGAAGATGTTACCTTCTGTCCGTCCAAGTAATATCTTAGCTCCAATTTATGAGCCATCCCCGTTTTTATTTTGAGAATTAGCCATATTTGGACTTATTGAGATGGTACAGTAGATGGTGATTTCTATCTGGGGTGGTAGGATTTTGCCTTGGGGATGAGGGTTGGTTTCTGAATAAAAGTAGTGCTCATAAATCTCGATAGAAATAAACCATCAAGTAGTGAATAACTCTTGCATTATGCTGTCTTCACAAAACTGAAAATTGTGGAAAAACATAAATAAAATTGTGCTGTTTTAAACTATTTTAATTCACGCCTTCATGTTCATGTACAATGACTTTATTTCACTTGAGTGGATGTAAGTCTAATTTATAGTGCTCTCTTTTCCAAGTTTAACCAACAACCCCCTCCTTTTATTTGCCTTCTTAAGTGCACAGGAGTTTTGCAGTGTGGGAGATGATTCTTGCCTGATATTATGGGATGCTCGTACTGGCACTAGCCCAGCTGTAAAGGTCATAATTCTCTTGTTTAATTTTCTCTTTATAGGGTTATTCCTTCACATATAATGTGGAAGTTGAAATGCGTGTTATAGAGCGTGCATTTGATAAAATTACAAACTTGTCATTCTCCTACTATAAGTAATTTTTTTTGTTTAATTATACTGGCGGATGTTAATAGGATAAGATTTCCATCGTGCTTCTTTGTAGTCTACCAGTGTTGTGTGTGGGAAATCCATCCTGCAAGATGAAATGGATGTCCCATTTTCTGATTTTATGTTTCATTGTTATATTTTAGGAGTTTTTCTTCATGCTAGTATATCTTTCATTCTGGTTGGCAGGTCGAAAAAGCACATAATGCTGATCTTCATTGTGTTGATTGGAATCCCCATGATGATAATCTTATCATAACAGGGTAAATTTTAATGTCTTATTTTATTTTTAAATACTAATGTTTATTGGAAAATGAGGCCTCATTTATTTATACAAAAAATATAATAAATATACTGAGATAGGGAGTGAGTAGAAATATCAAACTGTACTGTGGTCTTACTGCTTTTTGCCCCGACTTAATTAGGCCGTCATGTACCATTTGGTCTCATCATTTGATTGACATTGCATTTAGAATTTAGGAGAATGGAATTTGTGAGGTGATGTACACTGTTCACATATTAGTTATATGTTGACACAAATTTCTCTTCAGTTCAGCAGATAATTCTATTCGCTTGTTCGATCGTCGTAATCTCACTTCTAACGGAGTAGGCTCACCCATCTATAAATTTGAGGGTCACAAAGCTGCTGTTCTTTGTGTTCAGGTATTCTTTTTGTTTTAATCTGATTATGTCTCGTCTTATTACTTGCTAGTTTTATTTGAAATGCTTTTGTTATTAGCTGAGATCATGCATACTGGTTCATGTGTATTTACTCAGTGGTCCCCAGATAAATCATCCGTCTTTGGAAGTTCTGCAGAGGATGGGCTGTTAAATATTTGGGACTATGATAAGGTACACCGTTTGAGATTAAAGCCATATTTTATTTTTTATTATCTTGGTTCTTGTGGATACCTGGGGTTCATTTGATGCTGGAAGTCAGGGAAGCAATATGTTAAACTTGAAGATCTGATTCCATAAACTTCCACTACATTTGGCTGATACTTTTTAGCATATGTGATATGGGGCTGTAGTCCATGTTTATTAATCTGTCTTTTGATTTCTATTGGATATTTTGTAGTACAGATTCTAATGTTCTTTGTGGTCTCAACATATATGCATTCCAGGTTGGTAAAAAGACAGAACGAGCTACAAGGACACCTGCTGCTCCTCCAGGCCTATTTTTCCAGCATGCTGGGCACAGGTTTAAAATTGTTACTGCCTTTCTTGGTTTTTAGCATGAACTTTTACCAACAAAAGAAAAATAACTTTTTTTTAAATACCAGTTTTTTCCTTTATGGGAACTGCAACTTTTCTGTCAACCCCCAACAACAAATCCCTGTTTCTGGGCTTCTCTTTTTCGTTTGCTTTTGGTTACTGCTTTTTGTCATGTACTAGTGGTTAATCCGAAAATATTGTACTTCAATGTATACGTCCTTCTCATATGACCTTTTTGTCACATACAGGGATAAAGTCGTTGACTTCCATTGGAATGCTTCTGATCCATGGACTCTTGTCAGTGTATCTGATGATTGTGATACGACTGGTGGAGGAGGAACGTTGCAGGTCCACTAACTCTCGCTTTCTCTCTCTCCCCTTCTCCCCGACACCACCACCCACCCACACACATAAACACAAAGAGAAAAGAAATAGAATTGTATGGTTTGTGAGGGTAGGATTCAAATAACGAAGTTAGCATGAAAAAGGTTTGCACCCTTCAAAGCAAATACAAGGACCATGAGCTTTTTTCTCTAGGTTGCCTACACTGGATAGGGTCGGTTTTATTGTTAGTTTGGGGTTGGTTGGAGGGGTGCTAATTGTCTCTTGAAATTTTTATGAGTTGCAGATATGGCGCATGAGTGATCTAATTTATCGGCCGGAAGATGAGGTGTTAGCTGAGCTTGAAAAGTTCAAATCTCACGTAATTGAATGTGCTGCAAAGCCTTGAGAACTTCGTGAAGTTTTCTACCTTTGTTTTCTTCAGACAACACACTAGGTTGTAGATCTTGTCGTTGTCGTAGGATTTGAATTCTAGTCTATCTTAGTGTTTTATTCCTTTTTTTTTTCCTTTTTTCTCTCTACTTGTGTGCAAGTATTTGGAATATCCGGTTCTCTCACTACCATTATAGTAGAATGAATATGGCCTACCGGGTCACCATCAATGAATTGAATCATCTTGTTTCCTTAGAATACTTGGAGAATTCTTTAAATTGGCTGTTTAAACTCGTTATTTCGTGTTTAGAAGCTGGGATTCTTATTTTTGCCTGAACCAACTCATTTAGCCAATCTTTACTCCCTAATGTGTATGTGTATTTTAATTTTGAAGTGTAGTGGATACTATATATGATATTACAGGTCAGAATATGTGAAAAAAAAGGGGAAAAAACTGAACGACAATTCCAACAAGATGTTGCATATATCATTGCAAGCTGCTCAGGAAGCCAGTTAGTCCTAATTAGTATGTGTTCATGTTTAGAGAGTATGAGATAATCTAAGCATTCCATGTTCACTCATGCTACTTCTCATTCTTTGCCAAAAGTTTCTTTTGCTTTTCTCGATTCTAAGAGGAGCGGAACTGAAGCATCTTCTGAGTGATCTTGATTCTTGCATTCCCATATCAATGGAAGTATTTAACAAGTCTGAAATCGAGAGACGTGTATCGATACCATCAAGACCTGAAATTGCGTTAGGTACTAAATATTCGCTATGAAAAGAGTCTAGCACGAGTTTTGAACTCGAAGCTTCATCATTCATATCCACAGATGAGTTCTTTGAGCTCGAATTAGTTTGTGAGCTTGTTTCTCGAACCTCATCACATTGGTTGCAAACTAGTTTCAATGCTTGAACGACCTCACTCATGAAAGGTCGGTGTGACACCTCTGGTTGCACACACATTGAAGCAATGGCTGCAACTTTGGCAATGTTTTCAAAAGGAACATTGGAATCTAGTGATTTATCAATTATAACATCTAGACCTTCTTTGCTGGTGAGGAGTGGACGAGCCCAAGCAACAAGATTTTCTTCACCGGGTGGTTGAGACATATCAATTGGTTTCCTACCTGTTAATAGTTCAAGTAGAACAACTCCGTAACTATAAACATCACTCTTCACAAGTAGATGGCCAGTCATCGCATACTCTGGAGCCACATACCTGAGTACACGAGAGTACACGAGAGACAATAAGTCAAGGAAGAGAAAGAGAAGGCATGGAATACAAAAACGAAAGAAAACAAATCCATACCAATCACATTATTATTATGCATATTTGGGGTTTGTTTCCACAAGTACATCGTTGATGAGGATATCTCAGAGTTGCTACTCAAGTTGAAATCAAGAATAAACGTTTACTCTAAGACTTGAATGTAATCAAGTTTGCTATAATTCAAGTTTTCAACATCTATTCAAGATTTTCATGATTCAAGCAAAATCTTAGCCTAGTTTAACTTAATTGCACTTGTAATAACATGTTCCAAATTCTATTTTGTAGCTTTTTAGGGTGGCTCAAGTTGAGACTCTGAGATCCCACATCGGTTAGAGAGGGGAACAAAACCTTCTTTATAAGAGTGTGAAAACTTCTTCCCAGCAGATGCATTTTAAAAACCTCGAGAGAAAACCCGAGAGAAAGAGTCCAAAAAGGACAGTATCTGCTGGCGATAAGCTTGTGCTGTTACAAATAGTATTAGAGCCAAACACTAGGCAGTGTGCTAGCGAGGACGTTGAGCCCCAAAGAAGGGTGGCTTGTGAGATCCCACATCGATTAGCGATGGGAACAACATTGATTGGAGAGGGGAACGAGTGCCAGCGAAGACGCTGGGCCCTAAAGGGGGATGAATTGTGAGATCTCACATTGGTTAGAGAGGGGAACAAAACTTTTTTTTATAATGGTGTGTAAACCTTTTCCTAGCAGACGCGTTTTAAAAACCTTGAAAGGAACCCCGAAAGAAAAGCTCAAAGAGGACAATATCTGGTAGCGATGAGTTTAGTTTGTTACTAAGACAACGTGCATACATTACAACAAGCATGCTTAAGAGAAGAATGTGAAAAGTAAATTAACTACCGCAAACTCAACTTGGCTCTTTACTATATTTGGCATGGTGAAATCCAAAAGAACTTCTAATAACGTTCAAAAGGAAGGAATGCTATACCCGAAAGTTCCCATGACATGTGTAGTTATGTGTCTGCTTTCCTCATCTGTTGCAGTTCGAGCCAACCCGAAGTCGGAAACTTTTGGTGTAAAATCATGTTCTAGTAAGATATTACTCGATTTGAAATCTCGATGTATGACTCTAGGACTCGAATCCTCATGTAGATAGGATAAACCCCGAGCAGCGCCCAGCGCTATCTTCATCCTGGCACCCCAATCAAGTAGGCCAGTTTCCTTATCTATACCTGACAGAAAAGTATAGAGAAAAATGGAACCATGCTGCTTATACTACAAAGGAAACGCATGAACATCACTTTCTTACCATGTAAATGAGATTCAACACTGCCATTTGGAACAAGTTCATACACCAAGGAACAGTTATGCTCCTCAGTACATATTCCAATCAACTTGACCAAATTTCTGTGGTGGAGGCGGCTAAGCATTTCAACTTCAGCCAAGAATTCTCGACCGCCCTGATGATCATCTCTCTTGAGAACTTTGATTGCTACTTCGATACCATCTTCGAGCGTGCCACTGTAAACACGTCCAAACCCACCCTCCCCCAGTATTCTTGAAGGATCAAAATTATTTGTGGTTCTCTCTATGTCAGAGGCACTGAAGATCTTGGCTGATCCTGAATATGAAGCAATGCTATATCCAAAGGATAAAGAGGAAGAACTAGGCATGGTTGCCATAACTGATCCACCAGCACCTGCAAGATTGTATAAACTTAAAAACGCTACAAGAGGATAGAACCACCGTTGGAGGCTGCATAAGTTGGCAATCCATGTTACCTGATGGCTTATTGAGGGCGGATAACGAAACATGTGGATTTGGTTTTGCATCATTGTGTGTAAAGATCAAAATCCAAGCAGTAACAAGACATGAGCCCACTGCAACAGTAGTTGATAGGGTGATGATAGCAATCATACCATCACTAATTCTATCTTTTGGCTGTCTGTTGTGCACATCGACACCGACTGGTTTTACTGTCCTCGCATTGTTAGTATTAGTCAAATGAGGCTCATTATCTAGCCCTGAAACTCCAGGAGGGGGCGATCGAGGCAAACCTGGATATCGAACGTATAACACTTCATAGTTCCCAAAATAGTAAGCATTGATAGAAACTTTTTTATGCCAAAACCTTTGGTAAGTCAAAAAGGCTGTAGTATTGTCAAATTTTTCCCCAAGTGGGACTAAGTCAATAAGGGCAACAGTCTTATCTGGTTGCTGATAAGCTGCATTGGCCTCAATAACACGAACTTGACTTCGCTTAACATATACTCCAGCAGCAATTTCAGCAGCCAGCTCTGAAACTAGGGGGAAGAAGGTATAGAGGGGAACACTGAAACGAAGTCGAACTTGTATAGGCCAAACACAACCACAGGGGGATCCCGGGGGAGTATTTGTATACGGATCGGTGCATAGGGTAGCCGAACAATCTAGAAAAGACAGTGGAACATGTTCTTGAATACTAACTTCATCTGTCTGTAATCTAGATGAGAAGAAACTTAAGTGGAAGTGGACATATACCTTCATTTGGCTGTTCAACATCATGAGCTTCTTGTGGTGGAAGAATTGGCTGTTCAGCATCATGAGAGTGTCCCATGTCCTTGTGAGGGGAAGGAGCTTCATAAAAGACACTAGAAAATAAGCAACAGGGAGAGAGTTTGTTTGTTCAAGAACAATTTAACAGGATACCTTCTTCCGGGGAATGATTCAGAAGTGGTAATGCATTATTAGGGGAAAGAGCTACTGCTGGAGAGATATAAGGCTCTGGAACATCAAATTTAACCAATCAAACAAAGAGTTTCAAGTAGATAGGATCAAGCAACCATGAAAATATTCCATGAATGAAGTTCAAATTTGTCGAACTATGAACTTCATGATTCTCCAGAAGTTCAAAAACCTAGATCCAGACATATCACATTGTCATTTCTCCATGATTCTGTATATTTTCACTAAAATCTTCGGTGTTGTGAATGAACTAAGAATTGGATTAAACTTCAAACAAGAACAGCAATTCCACTAGATCAACTCAAGTTCATTCAAATGTCAACTACTCAGATTGTAAAATCCAAATGCGAATAAGGAAGAAATGTACCTGCAATTTCCCGAAGCTCGGAAGCATGAACAGTGACCAAAAGAATCAGTAGGTGAAGAATGGTTGGAACCAGAACCTCCATCTCATACAAACTCAAACGACCATAAATTTATTCAACATCGAAGAAACAGAAGAAACAGATTCAAAGGAATGAGTTAGGGATTTAAAAGTTGAAGCAAGCAAGAACAATGAGGAGGGCGCTGTATTGAAAAACCCAGAGCTCTACGAAGCATCCGTTTTGAATGAGCGAAACCAAAAGAAGCGTTTCTCTGAAAGAAACTGACGCAAAATCTCTAAAGAATGAATGAGACCCTGTTCTTATTTGCTTCTTTTTTTCGATTTTTTCAACTGGGAATCAAATTTTGTTTTGGGTTTTTGAGATTGGTGCTCTGATTTTGTGCTTGGTTTTCAGAGCTTCCTGTTCTTCGCCATTTTTACGGATACAATGTTATTTTATTCTACTTTTTGTTTAAAAATGGTAGAAATTGCTACTTAAGTTTCTGCATCTTCACAACTTCAATCACCGACTTAATATCTAAATTGATGGGCTCAAAATTCCACACTCAAATCGTTGTGNTTTTTTTTTTTTTTTTTTTTTTTTTTTTTTTTTTTTTTTTTTTTTTGAATGGGAAAGAAAACGGTTTTGAATTAATGATCATTTATAGCAAGATTAAACTGGATAGAGTAGTTTGTAGTTTTCCTTTGCTTAAAAAATGTTAGGAAAATAAAAATTATTTCAAAATTTTAAAAATTTATTGAATCTTTTCAAAAATTCAGAATATTCTGTTTTAGTTTCTGTATTTTAATGAATTTTAATTTTATGAATTTTTAAAATATACAAAATAGTATTTTATGCTAAAATATATCAAAACCTACCCAGTCTAAATTTCAGATTCTCGTATGTATGAGGTGGGCTACACATCATACCACAAGCAACCTAGCCGCATTTACTCTATCAAGGCAAAAGTATCTTCTCATTCGTGACCACACCACACTCTCTGTTTCAAACGTTGGTAGATCTCTCTTTTTATCATTTCGTTCGGTCAATGTTGTTCCATTTCAATGATGTTGTGTTAGTTCTTGAAGTTAGACTCGATTGGACAACTTTATAATGATCGCTAGAGCTATTCCATCTTTACTATATAAATCTAAATTTACTAAAACTATAAATAAAAAATATTTTAAAGTAGTTGATAATGATACAAACACATAAATTGCCCAAATGAACTGTCTTTTGAAGTTCAATATAATCGAGCTAAAATAAATATAACTCAACAGTAACGGCTGTCATTTTCTCTCTCATTTTCTTATATTAAATGTTTGAATTCTCGTACATACAACAAAGAAATGGATGCAAAATAAAATTATATTTAAAAAAAAAAAAAGAATTGCATACAAAAAGTTGAAAAAAGGGTTAAAAAGATGATAATTCAAACATCAGCAATAATGAATAAATTGAAGTCATTAATCGAATAGCCCAAACCATATCAAACAGCCCAAAAGGCCTGTTGGCCCAACTGACTTGAAATGGATCAGGGCTAATCGAATGGCCCAAGCCATATCAAAGAGCCCAAAAAGCCTGTTGGCCCAATTTACTTGAAATGGATCTGGGCTAATCGAATGGCCCAAACCATATCAAACAGCCCAAAAAGCCTGTTGGCCCAATTTACTTCAAATGGGTCTGGGCTAATCGATAGCCCAAACCATATCAACAGCCCAAAAAGCCTGTTGGCCCAATTTACTTAAAGTGGATATGGGCTAATCGAATGGCCCAAACCATATCAAAGAGCCCAAAAAGCCTGTTGGCCCAATTTACTTCAAATGGATCTGGGCTAATCGAATGGCCCAGCCCACGAAAAAAAGAGAAGAATTTTAAGTAAATATTAAAAAAAAGAGAGAGAGAATATGGTAGGTGAAGATTTTAGTTTGTTTTTTTAGCATTAAAAAGGTAATTTTGAGACATTGTCAAAGATTACGTGTAGGATTTTGTTGTCCGATCATAGGTTGATATTATACTGACAAAATCTCAATAATTAATGTTTGATTTGATTTTTTATTATATGCTCATAAATCTACTTAGTCTCACCTCCCATAGTCAATAAAAAAGGTACCATATCATAAATATTTGAAGAAAATAATAATGTTTGTAATTTGGATAATATTGCAAATTCAAAAATCAAATTTATAGTAAACTCAAATATTAGTTACTATCATACTATATAAAGTGATATATATATATATATGGTATCGTGAAAAAGTGGATGTTTGTGATGTCACTTCATCTCTCAAAACTTAGGTCCAATATCTTCCGAATTCACGAACTTAAAGATAATCTTTTTATATGAAACTTTCTCGTCTAGAGTCTAAAACTAAAACTCAGCGAATTTAGAACAAACAATATCATACTATTACGAAGACGTTTGTGTACAGGCATAAAAAGTAAAAGTTAGGTTAAATTTGATGAGATAGGGACGGCCACATGAATACCAAAGTCATGCATATGGAAAATGAGTGAAAGTGATATTTTCTGTGAGATCCCACGTTCATTAGAGAGGGAAACAAAACATTTCTTATAAGTTTGTGGAAACTTCTCTCTAGTAGACACATTTTAAAAACCGTGTGGCTGACGATGATATGTAACGAACCAAAATGAATAATATCTACTATCAGTGAGATTGAACTTGAGCTGTTACATTTTCAAAGATACAAAAAATAAGACAATATCTTAGATTCGATTTTGCTGACCCCATTTGATACTCTATGTTACATAAATCAACGAATAATATGTACGCAGATCTTGTTTGTCATATCTTTAGATTCTTAATTTTTTCTAGAAGAAGAAAGATATCTTGGTAAGTCTTCTACAAAATCTTGTATGTTTGCCATTATTTTCTAAGAACATGCACATTGGCCTCAATCTCGTGCCTACCCTAATAAAGTAGCTAGCTTATAGAACTAAGACAAAGACAACGACAACGACAAGACTTGGGATTGCTTCGTAATCTAATCCATCTTGTTTGGATTTGAACCAAATGGGTATTTCACTTTCGTTCTAGATTCCCTACCAAGATTTTCTAACCCAATAATCTCCAATTTTTTCAAACATCTTCTCATTGTTATGATACGACAATCTTTTTTGCTACCCCAAGCAACCATATGACTTTGACTTCAATTGCTTATCCAATACGAGTTAGTCTTTGAGGCAATCGAGTCAATGCTATAAATCTACTTCCAACCACTAATATCGGTCAAAAGTTAAGTTAGGTATAGCTTTTATAACATATAGTTTAGTTAGTCATTTCGTTCTTAAAAAAATGCAACTCGTGAAAAAAGATACGAATTTGATGTCTTAAATATGAAATAACGTCATACTTTATCCAAAATAATAATTGAATCCCTAGTGTCACGATATCTTTATGCTAATACTAATACCCAATAGGACCTGAATATAGGCTCACGTGTACAAATTACTTTAGAGGGATCGAAAAACGAGAAAATAAAAACGCTCGTGATCTCATAACTATGCCTAAAAAAAAATATATGCTATGAATATTCTTCAACTATATATGTATATATTAATGTAAGTGGGTCAACTTATTATATAAAAACGTTTTTCATGCATTATTTATTTATTTATTTATTGGGTGAAACATGTGACATAATTTAAGGATATGAACTACCCCTATTGATTTAGGATAGGTTTGAGACAGCCTAGTTTTTAAACTGGTTTTTTGTTTCCTTATTTTTAATAAAAATGATGTGAAAAATGTGTTTTTATATATATTATAAACTTTTAATTTACTTATTTTATTTGGGAAAAAAATTAAATTTTCGAAATTAATATGATTTTTCATAGATCACGATATGGGTTGACATACATACATCGAAATAATACACAACCAAATACAAATCAAAACACGAAAAAGACAAATGCCCCTTAAGAACTTTCATCCCCAAAAGTTAACTGTAATAGTTCGAGACCACCGTTAGTGGATATTGTCTACTTTTGCTTACGTATCATCATCAACCTCATAATTTTAAAACACTTCTATTATGAGAAGGTTTTAGTTCCCTTATAAAAGAATGTTTTGTTCATCTCTCCAACTAATATGAGATCTCGGTTTAACTTAGTTTAACTTAGTGCTCTACATTCCATCACGTGTAAAGAGTCTAGGGCATGTGCACGGCTTAGAAACATAAGGCAACACCGAATGAAAAGCTAGAAATTGGGTTGGTCGGTCACGCATGTTCGAAATTATATATAAATATAATTTTATTAAAATAATATATTGATTATAACACTCTTTTCCCTAATCATTTTTTTCTTCCATAATAATTAATAATAATTAACGAAACAAAATGAAAACAAAATGGCTCCAATTGACAACATCCTTTTTTATAATTTTATAATTCTTAATTTAGTGGACATAATCACATTTTTAAAATTAATAATAATGTTTTTAAAAATAATAAAAAAAAGAACATTAATAAACTTTTTAGTATTATACGAATCATGATTTTTGTAGGGCATAAATGTACTAAGGGGACAGGCCCCCCACGTGCCTTCTTAACTTACTATTATTATATCCCACATTTATACTTTTAATGCAATAATTACGGCTGCCACCTCACATTTTAATTCTAAAAAAGATTATGGGTTAAGTATATTATTATTATTTAATAATCTAACCAAATTTATACGAGGAATACCCTAACAAAAGACAGACAGACAGACAGACAGGATATTATTATAATAATAATAATAATAATAATAATAATAATAATAATAATAATAATAATAATAATAATAAAAGAGTTCAAGGGTTGAAAATGTTCTGTCCTGGAGACAGAATCATTTTGGGATCAAACTCGTTCTTCTTCTCTTGAATCCATTTCCATTTTGATCCATAATGATTCGCCCAATCTTCTTGTGTTTTGTAATGAGGAAGATACTGCTTGATCTTCATACCAACACTGTTGCAGAACCTTAATATCTCTTTGTTTTGCTCATCCATGGATTCCCAATCATCGAACCCGCTTGAATACAAAAAACTAATCGTGTAAAACACGTCTTCGTCTGGTATAACCGCTGACATTTTGTCATCCCACCTATTTGTTTTTCGTCAAACTTTAATTAGTCGATCTTGTCGATAAAAATCAAGAAATTTGAAGAGATTTAGTAATTACTTGCTCCTATTCATCGGGTAGACGAGTATAGGTCCTGTTGTAACTTTTCGTTTGAGAATGATATCCTTGAAAACACCTGAATCAAATTCGGTAATACCGGATTTGGGTACGAAGAGATTTAGCCATGGATGAGGAACATCCCATAGCCCTTGAGACCGAAGACTCAATTCTCCGTGTCGAACCCTATTTAGGAAATCAATGAACGATACATCCTTCTCGAACTTGTACCCAGGTAAAAAGTTTAGCCCGTCAAACAAATCATCGAGTTCCTACATAAACGAGAAGAAACTAGGGTTTAGATCAAAACCCTAAACGATGAAAGTAGTATGGATGTGAGGACGATTACGATGAGTACCTTATCGACTGTATCGAGAGAGGGATGATCGTAATATTTGGCGACTTCCAAACAGTAAATAATGGAATGTTGATTAATCAAAGAGACGATTTTGGAGTGATGAGAGGTTGGAAAAAAGGAGGATCTCCAACTGTTTGGGGGACCATCATGCATTAGAAGCACACCCTCTAAATAGTCCAATGCTCCCTCTTGTTCTCTTCCGTTGATTGAGATTAATCGTTCTTGGTCTTTTGCAAATTCTCTAAAATTAGAGTAGAGAATTCTAACCCACTTTACCTAAAACGAAATGACGACAGACAGACAGTACAATTATTAGAGACATACAGATTTTTGAATTCACATCCAATGATTATTAAAAGACAGAGTCGTACCCTCTTTCGAGCTGGGAATAAGGAAATCCGAGCTCGAACAATGATTCCAAATTGACCCAAACCACCGAGGACGGAATGGAAGAGCTCGCAATTCTTCTGTGGTGAACAGTTTACAAAATCTCCTTTACCTACAAAACACACATGCAAATAATATCAAATTATGTCCTTTTCTTTGTCCCATTTGATCCTATTTTTACATACACAACAATACCTGTAATGATGTCGAGTTCACTAACATTGCAAATTTGCGGGCCGTATCGAAACGTTTGGCCGCTAATACCAGCGTTCGATAACGTCCCGCCGATGGTGAGGTAAAGATAATCAGTCCACGACACCGGTGCGAGTCCATGTTCGAGAGCGGCATTGAGGACATCAATCCAAAGTTGCTCACCACCGACATCGGCGTAGTATCCCGTAGAGGGGTTGCCGGAGATAGCAATTCGGGTGTTGTTGTTGCTGTTATTATTATTATTATGATTATTATTATTATTATTATTATTATTCATGGAAGTCATCTCGACAACTACACCGTTTCCGGCCATTGCCTGGCCGCGGACGGAGTGGCCACAGCCCTTGGCGGCGATGTTGAACGGAACGGGAATGGAATTGGCAAGTTTGATTAAGCAAACGATGTCGTTTATAGACGAAGGGAAGAGGACGGCAGCTGGTGGGTTGGAGAGCATGTGGCCGAAGTCGGTGGCAGCGGAGGAGAGGGCGGCGGGGTCGTAGCTGAGATTGGTGGCGACGGTGAGCTCGTGGTGGTCGGGGAAAGGGGATGCCGGGAGAAAGTTGATCCAGGGTTCGGATTTGTCAATGGAGGACTTGAAACGCATGGCTAAGGCACGACCCATTTTTAGACTGAGATGTAATTGAGTTGGCGAGGGAAAGAAGAAGCCGACGCATGTACTTATAGGTAAAGTTTTAGCCACTATGGGGTCCATTTTTAGCAAATTATAACCGTTGGATTATGATCTACGGTCCACATCAAGTCAAATTTGGTCAATCTGCAATTCACCCAATAACTCAAAAATATTCTTTAAATATACCAAATTAAATAATAAGGTTAAATTAATGACTTGTAACCACCCATATTGATGTTTATAAAATTTAACTAAATGGTAAAAATAAATTTGAAATTGGATTAGACAAACGGAGGCCGGATGGAGCAAAATGGATCAGACTCGATGCGTTCACGTACAACCCCACACGCAGGACCACACGGACAAAATTGTTGTTCTTGGTCCACGATTCATTTTTTATTATTTTTTTTAACTAAAATGAAAGAATTTCTTATAACGAATCCAACGAGATGAGAATCATGGAAAAGGATAGAAGTTTATAAGTAAAAACCTCCGACTAAATTAATTACGCCAAGTTTAGGTTATAAGAGTAATAAAGAAAAGAAGGTTATGGGAAGTGTATATTATTGTGAATTGTTGGATCTTTTGGGGGCTAAAATGGGATTAAATAAAAAAATTTAATTGGATGTAATTAACTAACATTGCTCCCTCT
Organism: Cucurbita pepo subsp. pepo; assembly: GCF_002806865.2. Taxonomy (NCBI): domain Eukaryota; kingdom Viridiplantae; phylum Streptophyta; class Magnoliopsida; order Cucurbitales; family Cucurbitaceae; genus Cucurbita; species Cucurbita pepo. The sequence goes on along the minus strand of NC_036641.1, from coordinate 9,279,974 downwards.
ATTATGAGCTATCCCATATCTTGCCCCATGGTTTTCAGTTAAAATATTACATCAAATATTATTTTATATTGGGGACAAATTAGGTTGTCAGTCCCATGCTGTCGGAATTGCAACATAATCCATCTTTACATTATTAATATGACTAAATATATATGATTTTTAAAGGCATTTTTGCATGAACTAAAGTGCTTAATAATATTATAAATGTTTTGTTTTGGACTTTATGTTTCTCCCCATGCAATGCTGTTGAATAATGTTTTTTTTAGGTGTTACTGAAGTGAATGAATGGTACATGAATGAACTATGATCACATTTGAATGAGAGCTATCATGAGAATAAGAGGACTAAGAAAGGATTAAAAGAAATGAAAGTTACTACCTTGTTAAGATGCATGTGAGTGAAGACAAAATATGTTGTAAGAACACGTGTTGGTTTGTTTGACTCTTAAGAAGTGAGGAGTAGGTAACGTGACTATGTAGCTGCAAATGTCAAGTTTGGTCTCTCTCTGCATGTGAGTGAGGACAAAACATGTTATAAGAACATGTGTTGGTCTGTTTTACTCTTAAGAAATGAGGAGTAGGTAACGTGACTATATAGTTGCGAATGTCAGAGCCATCAAGTGTCAAATTCGATCTCTTTCTGCATGTGAGTGAGGACAAAACATGTTGTAAGAACACGTGTTGGTCTGTTTAACTCTTAAGAAGTGAAGAATAGGTAACGTGACTATGTAGCTGCCAATGTCGAAGCCATCAAGGGCTCTCTCTCTCTCTCTCTCTCTCTCTCTCTCTCTCTCTCTCTCTCTCTCT